>NC_030988.1:2215806-2266980 GCF_000149955.1 Fusarium oxysporum f. sp. lycopersici 4287 | reverse complement strand
GGCTCGAGCCAAAGGGTAGCGGAATTTGCGAAATCCAATATTGCCATTTTTAGGTGCACAGTATAGGTGGGACACTCCCTTGTGGAGTACGTTAAAGAACTTGATGATTGAACTAACACTATTTCTATAGCACGGTATGCATACATCGCGTACCCCTCACAGCCTTAGAGGGCTACAGTCGTTAACTCCAATCATTTCTATAATCAGTAGAGACATTGTCCTCTAAGCTGCTATATATTTTGGCCAATTTTGGTGTAAGTGAAGCCGATGAGTTTTAGTGGAGCTATTTTTTATTTTGCTTGCCGAAAGAGGGGTTATGCCGAAAGAGGGGACATTCCCTCGACACTCTTCGAGGTTATTCGACATCAGATGAGCCCAGAAGACGTCATTACACTGCTCAGCTTTCTGAATCTACCAAACAGGAACAGTTTATTTGCTCGGATACGCACAAAGCATATCCAAGCGGAGTATCCCGTTGACATCGTGGACATGACACACCACCTCGACAAGAATCGCCTTGGCAATATGATTGAAGACTTCAAATCTTTGAATGTGGAAGCGCCATCACATGAAAGTGAGAGTGAACCTGGAAACGATCAACCTGAAGTATAGTCGACCGTTCGTCGCCATTTGCCCTGCTCGGCGTGAAGTTTGCGCAAATGTTTGTCTGGACAATATGGAAATGCGTCGCGATAAGTATCACCATTACACCGCTTGCAAAGTCGGTCGCCGAGGCTGTAGCTGCAGTACTAATCAGCCCCGGCATGCGCATCATGATTATTCGCATACAAAATCACCGAAAAAGAGTGTTGACAAGTTTACTAGCCGTCTCTAAACTGGACCTCGCTTGGAAAGAGGCACTCGAGCCGCTCGACGGGATTCAGGAAGTTCTTAGTGGCTCACAAATTCTTGGGACGCGACCATGCTTAGGTGCGTTGGAAGTGGATCGTGAGGAGGATAATAATAATGACCTGGTGTTTACGTGATTGTTGGAAATGACCTAAACTAACCTACCAAGTTGATAGAGCCTTGGTCATAGGACCGATATGATAAGAGAGCGCTAGAGCCAATGCACGATCACGAGCGAGGCAGGTGGTCTCAAGTGGCAGAAGGGGCCTCATTAGTTACGTTTTCGATTGTATATTCACTTTAACTTCCGAAATTTAAGCTGTCATGACTCGTGCTGTTACCGACTATTTAGGTATTCTCGTCTGTGACCAAAACCGTGTTAATCCGCCGCCGCGGCCATCCAACTCATCCCCATTTCGCACATTCGATTTGACATGGACCTGTGGGAAACGATGTTGCTCGCTCATCTGACAGGTTTCTGGAGGATCCCTTCACAGTGGTCGTCAAAGTGGAGGTTGAAGTGCCTCACGCTGTGCATAAACTTCTCTGTCATGTCAAGCTTTTGGTCACGGCCAAAGAGAGTCTCGACGAATTCGACACCAGCATTCTCGCCAAGGCCAGCTTGGCTCCGCTTAGCAACCTTAAGCATGGGTGCTTCACAGATTTTGAGAAGGGAGCGGAGCTTCTCGGTAAGGCAGCAACCGGCCTCGATGAACTTCTCAACACGGTCACGGTCGGCGGCACTGTAAATGTGGCCCACTATTTTCTTTGCTCGCTTCACTTTATCGGCAAGTTGGATGAGGAGGAGCCACATATCACCGGCCATATCAGAAATAGGAGCGCTAGGACCATGACAATACGTGGTCCAGTCATAAATCCACTTCCCGAGATTGTTGGCATCAAAGACGCTGCCTAGGAGTAAGATAGGTTCCTCGCTAGGCTCCCAGTGCTTGAGCGAGTATCCGGAGGGGATGCGATGCTTGCAAGCATCGGCATCAGTGGCCTTAGGTGTATGGGATGAGGATAGGTGTCTACTATGGTAAGATTCAACGGAGCGTATATTCTGAATTTGAGTTCGAGAAATACTAGCGATTCGATGGTTGTCATTGCCAAAGCTCTTGTAAGGCAGATGTTGAAATGAATCGTATATGGAAGGTATCTGCTTTTTAGAGATAGACTTATTGCTGACGGTGAACGCAGCATCATGCAGATTCACGTTCTGGCCCCTACACTGTCCTCCGCCATTGTTGAATAATTGGCAATCAGTAGCGAATCGGGTACCAGTGCCTCTTCCATATGCGCCGGAATTCGAGCCATAGATGGATGCGACATGATATCCATGGCTGTTGTAACGAGGGGATCCCGTAGCAGGCATGCAGAGTTCATAGTCGTAAATTCTCATCTTGTTGACATAAGGATATGTTGTGGCAATCGACAACAGTTCTACCCTTAGGTACGTATAGTCGCAACGACTTAGTCAAGTTGAGAAGAACAGGAGGAAGATGAAGAGGAGTGTGGTATTGACAGAAAACTTATTACAGCGTCTTGCGGATTAACCAACGCAAGCCACCATCTGGTTACAACATACTAAAAATAAGAAACTCGACGTCGAGTAATTCGAGAGTTCAGAACATAGGATTAGGTCGAGGAGTGACGAGAATATAGTTGACTGATGCCACCAAACCGAAGTCAACTATTTGCCAAGTGTCGAGACAAGGGGCGACAATTGATGTGGCAGATTCTGCTCGGAGTCTGAAACCAGAGGAATATTGAGCCAGAAGCTAAAAACGAGGCGCTATGCCGCTCGTAAGCATGCAAAATTGTTGGGGTATCGTGTTTTCACTACTGTGCTCGATAGCGGTAGCAGATATGTGAATGGTAAATAGAGGGTACGCGATGCACAGAAACTGGCTGCTCGGCTTATCATTGGCGTGTGAGTTAGGGGGGTTGGTGGGGTGGGCGGCGCGCGGGCTTGTGAGTGAAACCAATACTGGGGTCAAGTCAACCGACTGAACCTTAACAAAATACCCCCGGCTCGTGCCGGTCCTGAAACCTCATGCCATGCCTCGTTCCGTCTCATCAACGTCCCGTTCTTGCTACCCTATGTCTATGTCGTCACGCCCAGAACAAAGTCCTGAAGGGGGAGCGGGATCAGGCCCAAGCATTCAGAATAAGCTTTTACAAATGCTTATGATGCAGACGAGGCACACCGTGTTGACCTGATACGGCATCAAATATGAATGGTGGCCACAGCGAGCCGTGGAGGTTATTGATTATCTGCAGACATCTATTCGGTGCCATGACGTCGAGTGTACGTATTTTTTACCTTAACAGAATAAAGTACGAAGCCACAAGGCTACTCTTGCACTCACCCTCCCCAGCGACGATGTAATCATTGTCTTGTCACCATGCCATTCCCGACTTTGGCTCTTTCCCATCACCGCCCGCTTTGACCCTTACTTCCGAATCTAGACCCACCCCAAGCATAAGCCCATGCCCCCGCCTCCCCGATGTGCTGGGCGGTTGAGAGCAGCAGTACAAAAAAGTTGATCGGTAGCATTTTTTGCCATACTTTGACTGCATTTCCAAATGGCATCGTGCTGTGTCAGGCTGAAGGCTGAGGTATGATAGAAAGCCACCCTGATGTTCGACGAAACCCTGATCTCCCATGATCAAATGATAAATAACGCCCATAGATGACCTCATCCATGGCCGTTAGTCCCATGGTCGATCAGGCTATAGAGAATTCGCAACCCCCTCCCGTCCCCTGGCGCCGATGCAGCCGCCTGGGTTAGCCCAACAGCATATCACGATCGAGATCCTCCCGTCGTAACTGAACACAGCAATGGGTGACTCCCAAAACTGCCATGCTCCCGAATGGGACCTAGCACCGTAATAAGATGGTAGTAGACGCCCTATCCTGTATTAGAGTTTAGGACGCAGGGAGGGCAGACGGGTGAAACCTAACGCTCGGGCATTCTTTTTGGTCCCCTCCCCACCCATTTTCCCCAACGCCCATTTAGGCTTATTTCCAGGACCTGGAGTCTGGAGGCTAAAACGAAGACCAAACGACAAATTCTACCCAACCATTCCAGGTCTACAGTACTAGATGAATACTGCTTCCCCAACGTCGCTAACTAAACATGAGCAAGGGTGCACGGAACTTTCGCGACAAGGCGTCACCCATACGACTTTGTAACGACATGAAATGGTAATGGCGAACTTTCTGAAACCAGCGCCTACCACAGCAAATACCTGGACGTTTGAGATTGGTTCAGCATCCTGGCTTGGTTGACCAGAGCAAGCTTCCTACCACCGTGCAGACACAACATTACATTGCAGCCGGCTCTATAAGGCAAAATCACTTAGCAATTCTTGAACTAGCGTTCACGTTTAGCGTAAATGGCAATGGCCACCCGCCAATTGAACTCAGTATTGCCTAATCAATACAGCCAAACCAATCGCACCCACAACGGTACAAGCTGGCGGATTTTGCCATCAGAATGACATCCGCTACACCTGTTGGGCCATTTGTTAATTTATAGACAGTATGTCACCCCTTCCGGCTGTGCTGCGTTGAAGGCTGTACTAGGAAGATTTCATACCCTGGCCCTGCGGATACTTGATCTCATTCTTTCTGATCCTTTTTACACCTTTCCTCTTCGTTCCCTTGGAGAATCCACATACAGTTAAGCTATCTTTGATCGATAATATTTTCCCTAAGATGACCAGCCCCTGTGCGAATTACTATGTAAGCTTCCATTCCTGACTCAAAACCTTAAGTATTGACCACGAACAGGGCTCTGCCAAGTGCCGCAACAGTGTCCTGATATTTGGTGCCTGGTGCGATTTCTGTCTGGTTTAGTCTTCCTAGGCGCAATTGTGTCGTTCTCACGCTAACCCTGAATATGGCATTAGACCGCAGGTGCTGGGATGCCTATGAACAATTTACTCCCTTACCCCTCGACTCCATCTAGCGAATATGTAAACCCGATGAATAAGAATGTACAGAAGAATAAGGCAGCTGCTAGTAAGGAGGGTGTGGCATGCTGGAATAGAACCTATGCCGCTCCTTGGTCCGTTCAGAAACTTGTATATCCGGATGAATTGGGGATTCTGAGACAACAATGATTGCATGTTCTTTCTGATATTTAGTGCTAGCAACAACCATTACCATCGCACTTCCAACAATGGGTCCCGAGCAACCTCATCCACTTGAAGCCCTCGAAATGTTGTATTGATAGATAGCCCCGATCCACGTCTAGTAAGGGGTGATATCGGAACTGGCCAGGCAGAGGATATTGAATTAGGGGGCCATGGTGGCCGTTTGAAATGTTTCTAGACCCATGTTAGAGTAAGTCACATTTAAATTTTACTGAAAACCGGTCACGAGGCCGGGAGAATCACGTCTTCAAACGCTCTAATGTAATATTCATGGTTGAATGCCATATGATTCTTCAGTGACGCGTATGTCTTCCGGGAGAAAAGGAATCCTTGCGCGGTCTATAGCCCATTCATTCGAAAATCGACCACATCAGGCTGTTGGGAAAATGAGGCTAGGGTGAGGGGAACTACCATAAATATTGAGGAACACAGTCTCTCCTATGGGGTGAAAATATCGGCATCCCCAACAACTCTCACTGTCACATTCTCATCCGTCACGACATCATAGAATAATTCCTGTCTTCAACTAAAGCAATGTGTGAGGGAAATTGCATTGATTTTGATTCAGTTCAACTGTTCCACTCTTTATTTCCCGATGGTTGCGAGCAGGTATATTTTCTTCCGAGTGTGTCACATTGCAAGGCTCGAGGCAAACTTGACCTCAATGTTCAGCTCGAAACGTCGGATCCTACATTTCAGTCATTGACAGACCGCTTGGAAGCAATTAAGCCAGCACGCAGTGCATAAGGGACAGCTACTAATGAATAGCTACCACTGGAGAAAGTCTTCAGCCCAGCGGGCTGACTCACTGATTCGTACACGGCTTATCGTCCTTTCCTTCTACCACGATAGCTTCATCTCCGGCCGGCCCTTCAATTCTATATCGTACTCTGCCTTCCGATGTCGTATTCGCTTGTCCAGCAATCACGCTCCTGAATGGTCTTCATAAGTGGCCTTCAACGTGAGGCCATTGAGAATCATGGCTTGACCATTGAGGGTTGATGCTTCTGCACATGTTCGACTATTTTTCTTTTTGTCTTCCTTCCTCCATTCTGTTCTTCTCTTTCTTTCTCTTTTTCTTCTTCCTTTTTTTAAAAGAATAAAAAAATAAAAGCATTCCTTTAGGGACTGGAATTCACCCTCTCATGAGCGGAGGGCTCAAATTTGCGTTACTTGTCGCTGGCTGGCCGCTCGAACGAGGAGACGGATTCCTAGAGCTCTGGTTACCGGCTCTCGACTTATAGACGCATTCGGGAACAAAGGAACCCTACAGAATCAGACAATAGCAAGTTGTCGTAGCAGTCAACGCACACATAAGCATGATTCTTCGTCGGTCAGCAAGGATGCTGTGAGGTGCGACGTTAGATTTGTAACTCACAGCACTTCGTGTCTTGTTTTTTTTTCCAGCTCGAAACGCCAACACCAGCGAGAAATACAGGTCTTGAAATACGGAAATGCCCCACATTTTGCGAGTCGAAGGTGACCGCAGCTTCTAAGCTTGTAATTGAGTATCTGACAATGGCTCGGTTTTATAAATGGAGGTGCTAACTAGGCATTCCAGGAGGAGCCGCTGTTCTCTATCTGAATAAGCGAAGAGAGCAAAAGACAACATGCGTCAGAATGATGACAGATTGCAGATTCGACTAGAGCGGGGTCTGTCATGGCGCAGACAGCAGCGAGCTTGGGCAGCTTTATATTTCAGTCCCTAAAATCACCAGCCCCATCCCCTTACCATATTTTCTTGGCATATGCTTTCCTCCCATCTGCTTTAAATCACCGACTTATTCACTTATGTTTGTCAATCTTGCCCCAGGACACCACTTGCATTGAACGACGTGCCTCACCATCATAGGCGATTGAACCTGCATCATCGGCAAGCCAGAATACGACATCGACTGTACAAAGAGATGAACTTAGATCAGCCCCTTCATCGAGACGAGGTGGATCCCCCTCCGTGCAAAACCAGCCGTCGCCTATATTCTATCTCAGTGAGCCTCTGAAATCACAGGTGCATTTGCCTCCGCCTTTCCCATCCGCTTCGTCGGAGTATTACTTAAAAACCACATGCTGTTTGGGGCCTTGGAATAAGCCGCCTAGCCGGCGGCATCGTCTTTGTGTAGTGACGTGTCATTATTTCCGGTGGGACAGTGCCAATGTGTACCCTAAAGTGCGCTCGAATAGGCCATAGTAGTACGCCATCAGAATCTCTAGGTTGGCACAATTCTCCGGTCCACACGGTATAGAAACTCAAGCTCCAGCAACTTCATTTCTGCGACCTGTGCCCCTAAATATGGCGCAAAGCCTTGCTCCAGAATGAGTCTGAATCCTTTCGATGAATATTAAGGCTGTTCAGGTACGGTATGAGCAGGCTATCATCGTGGGGGATGGAAGCTGCGCTGTAACTAACGTATTCCTCACCACTCCACACCTTGAGTTGTTTTTGCAAGATGCTTAGGTCTTTTTTTGGCATGTTGTTGGTATTGTGACATTTCCATAAGGTCATTCATGGCCTGGATGATGATCTCAGGAATATGAGAACTTATTATCGCGCCTCTTCCCAAGTTCTTGGTCGAGATGAAATCAATTTCGAGGTGCACAATGGCTGTTATCAGGATGAAATGAGGGAAAAGCGACGATGACCTGCGCAAGGAGTAGAGCTTGATCTGGCACCATCTCGCGTAGCTGCCGGATTGTATAAACATCTCCATCGGGGTTACGGATCCGGCGAAGCGTGCCGGTCCGGCGTGCCTCCAGTTCGAGTTTTTCCTTCTGTCATCTTACGATATCCTTCTGTGCCGATTTGGCGATAATTGCATAGTCTAAAGAAGACTCTACATCTTCTAAGATAGCTCTCGTTGGACTGCTGAGAATTTGAAGCTTGTCTCGTATCGAATTGAACTGTTTTTTGGCTTTTCCTGGAGTAACAGGATGAAGAAGGTTGGGAAATACAGGCTCGGTTTGCTCGTGAGCTGCTCCTCGTAGAGGTTCCAAAGGACCCAGAAAGTCGAGCAGCTGAGGGCTGCTGGTGTTGTTCGGGCAGCCAAAGCTGCAGTGGTCGGTCGAGGCAGTGTTAAACTGCAGGCGAAGGTGAGGGTGAGGGTGCAACGATCCTGAATGTCTAGCAGCAGGGTGCTGCGAATATCGTCTGGGCAGCCGAGGCGGTCTGTCGTACGGGGGAAAATCGAGGGCGCAGAGCCCGAAATGTCGAGGTAGAAAGAAGTCGCAGATAACACATAAGGAATGGCGCCCGGAGGCGATGTCAAGAGCTCGCGAAGCTCAGTGTCGTTGGACACTCGTCACGAAGGTCAACTCTCTGAATCCCTTTCTACCAGCGGCTGTTAGGGTTCCGTTAGCCCCACAGTTGCTTTTCCTGCCATTTTGGCTTGCAAAAATTCTTGACCCTAGCAAGACGCTAATAGCGGGTGCCAAGGAAAGTTTTTTACAGGAGACAGTTGACCAGATTTGTTGTATTTCGTCGACTGCGCATAGTAGGGTAATTGGTATAAATAAGACGATCAAAGATAGCTTCTCAGTCAGGATTTAGGAGATCTGGGGGGTTTGGTCTCCTTCATCAGATTAACTCATGTGAATTTCCCAGTGATGAAGTCCAGCAACGCCGCTTCAACCATGTCCTTTGATTGGATATCATGCACCATGTCGATATATCTACTAGAAAATGGCATTATCAGCCTATTGCCCTCCAGATATCCCTCGTCATATAGCTCCCACATGTCCTCCACAACTGTTGAACTTGACGTAGAGCCAGATCCCGGACTCGTTAGAGTTGAACCATCCCAACATGGCCGAACAATCCATTGCGACCGAATTACGTTTCCATTAGGGGCGGACACGCGCAGCCGAATACCGCCAGGCACACATTTGTAAACTGCTGACCATTGCATCCGCACCGTGAGCCCGGGGATCAGCGTGTACAGCTCATCTATGTGGTATGTGCGAACAGTGGCGTCCCAAGGCCCAATAAAAGGATCGTCTGCGATCGACGCCGGCAGAGTTGAGATCTCCACAAAGCTGAGTACGGAGAAATTGTGTTTCAGGGTCGTGGTGTATTTCTGTAGCCAGCCAATGAGGAATTGAGGCGGAAGGTTGCCGGGAAGGGGGACCGTGACAGAGAAATGGTGTTGTGCCCGCATTAGTGGACTTGGTTTTATAATGCGAGTGGTTCGATGGTTGGTAATGCCCGTGAGCCTCAAAATATCAGCCGCCGCAATGACGAGTTTGCTTTTGCCACAATGTGTAATGATTAATAAAATCAATGCGGGCTGACTGATGTGCGGGGTTTTTCGTATTTCTTGGCCTTTTAGCCGCAGCGACGAGGAGGTCAGCCCTGTCGAGATAAGATAAGAAGCAATTTGAATGAGCCAAGACAGACTGCCATATGGTGAGTAACATTTGGCGTTCGTTAACACCGCCTGATTGGCTGTTGGTTTGGTCGGATCTGTTTCGAGCTATCCTACGCTGATTGGGCAAGCTTAGCCCTTATTGTGTGGGGGGGGGGGGGGGAGGGCCGGCTAATTCACAAAACCAGCACCTTGTCTCGCAGGCCGGGCATCAATGATCCTCAGCAACAACAGCCCTTAGTAATCAAGCTGGATGATTTAAAGTAAAACCTGTGGGATGGAATACCCCACACAGAAGATAGATCCAATCAACTCACTACTGCTGCTCATTATGAATGACCCGACCTTCAACCCATTTTAAGCACATCCAGTGCGACATGAAGCTTTTGGTACCCCGCTTGTACTGGTGTGATGACAGGGATAAGGTGGGGCGGGTACGGATTGGAGCCCCTTGAGCTCTTAGGAGATAACACCACATACTTAACCTGCGGCTTATCGGTCGGAAACACGGAGGCGCCTTTAAACCGCAGGTGGGTGGTCTGGAATTTCATTGGCTGCTTTGCCATGTCCCGGGCTCCGTGAACAGTCCGGGCGTCGAGAGTTGCAGACGATTTGCCTCTGGGCGTAGACACGCGAGATGGGCAGTAAGAGTCCCCTATTCTTGATCGGCGCGATTTGTCTGTCCGGGCTGGATCGGAACCCGAAGGTTTTGCCTGGGTACATGGACATGATCCACTAACTCCTTACTGGCCGCTTGCAACGAATGCGGCCAGTGAGCGCCATGAAACTTTCCATTTCCGGGAGGTCTTCAGCTGAATCCTTCAACTGACGCAACCACGAGCAAGCACCGGCAATAACGTCGCAAGCAGCCTCTTTTCATCTCCGTCAAAAAGTGTCGCGACCACCCATATCGGATTGTTTAGAACGCTCAAAGCCACGTCTTCCAATTGTTGTTTATATTGCGCATGATAAAACGAATAGGCTCATTGTGTTGTTATTGTTCTAAGTTACATATGTCCGAGAGGAGCACAGCTCCTTACATAGTATCCACATCCCAGCCACCAGCAGATCGGACCACCTTCGCCGCACTGTCTCAACAGCGCAGTAGTGCTGGGTGAAAATATATATTAACGTTCGTCACCCACAGGCCGGCCACCCCCACAGACTGGCCACCTCATTTCTTAGCCAGCCACCCAATTTGTACACACTTTAAACGGCCACAACTCTACGAATTTAATTCCAATTAATTTCAAACCAACACCGATCAATTCAAAATGCCTTCTTTTACTGAAAAAGATATAAGTACCGCGCTCCAGATGGTTGCAGATGGAGTTTCAGTGAACAAAGCAGCCGAAGCTTGTGGCATCAACCGTTCCACTCTACAAGGTCGGGTCAAAGGAAGCACAACACCAAGAGAAGCCCAAAAATCACGGCAAAAGCTCTCTGATATTCAGAAAAAGCGCCTGTGAGATTGGATTATCGTCCAGGCTGATCTAGGATGCCCTGTATCGCATCAGCAAGTCAGAGAGTTCGCCAGTAAGATTGCCGTCCGCAACGGCTTCCCAGAAGGCGTCGGAAAAAACTGGTTACAGGGCTTTTCAAGTCGAAATACAGATATTAGGACTTTAAAAGGCAAGAAAATTGATTCTGAGCGATACAATGGAGCATCTTCTGAACTGATAAAGGCCTTTTTTATGCTGCTGATGATGCCGGCGATACGAATAATCAAGCAGAAGAACAGATACAACGTCGACGAAGTTGGAATGATGGAAGGAATAGGAATGAACGGTCTATTCCTCGGTCACAAGGGCAAGAAGTCAGTACTTATTCGTCAACCTGGTTCCAGGTCTTGGATTACAATACTCGAGTGTATCTCAGCAACCGGGAAAGTCCTGAGACCTGCAGTTATCTTCAAGGGGAAAACAGTTCAACAACAACATTTCCCTGAAGATTTGGACTCCCTAGATGACTGGGAGTTCAGCTGTAGTGAAAACGGTTGGACAAGCAATAAATTGGCGTTGGTTTGGTTGAAAAAAGTTTTTATTCCATCGACAAAGCCCGAGAATAAGAACGAACCCCGACTTCTTATTCTTGACGGTCATGGAAGTCATATGACTGAGGAATTCCTTTGGAAATGCTATAATAACAATATATATCTGTCATTTCTTCCTGCTCACGCTTCCCACGTCCTACAGCCACTGGATGTTGCTGTATTTGGACCGCTGAAGAGAGCATATCGTCGACTTCTTTCAGATCTCGCTTGTATCGCTGATAGCAGCCATATCGGCAAGATTACATTTCTATATACTTACGACAAAGCTCGGAAAGAAGCTATCACGAAGTCCAACGACCTCGCCGGCTTCAAAGCCACTGGACTGTGGCCTGTCAATCTGGCGAAGGTCCTGATGAACCCAATGGTCACTGAGACACCTTCTCCCGCTGCCACAGCGATTTCGCCCGCCAAAGAGCAGGATTCCAGTCTCTTGAAGACTCCCCGGTCGTCTGTACAGCTTCGGCGAGCTCTAGAGGCTGTCCCAGCGACTGCTACTCAAGATCCGACCGTCAGGCTGCTGTTCAGGAAGATTGGAAGGCAATTGGATAGTCAGAACTTCGAAATGGAAAAGCAGAATAGAGAAATATGTGTTCTGCAACGCGAAAGAGAAGAATATCTCCCGAAAAGGCGTAAAAAGGTTATCTATAACCCAAATGCCGAGTTCGCAAAGATTCCAGCGATAAAGAAGGCTCGTGAACAGATGTGGAGGACTTTGCAACCAGAAAGAACGGCAAATAGGGTCCAGAAATTAAAACTTGAGGATCTTTGTACTCAGTTTCATTTAAATATTCACTGACCAGACTTTTATTTAATATAAAAAGTGTGGTGTTGAGATAATTAATTAATTGATTACAATATCTGGTTCTTGGTGTTTTGGCCGAGGTGGCCAGTCTGTGGGAGTGGCCGGTCTGTGGGTGACGGACGTTATATGAAACTTGATTGTTCATTATTGAGCTGAGAGTTCTTCTCGGGTTTATATCTCTAGATGATGGTATCTAGGACTTTTGGACTTTAAATCTAGGACTTTCAGACTAACAGTCTGAATCCTGAAGATAAGGGGAATTCCCAGTTTCCCAACATATCCTCAGCCAGTATCTCGGCTGGCCTGCGATTTTCTGGTTCTGTGCCATTCTCGCGGCCACCTGGCTTGTCATCTTCACCCTCATGGTCCCCGAGTCGTGCCGCAAGGTGGTTGGCAATGGGAGTATCCCAGCACAGCGCTGGAACCGGCCCTTGATGGATTTCCTCCGCAAAAACAAAGGCGGGGCTCAGGAGGAAGTCGCCTCTTCGATCGCGAAGCTCCGGTTTCCCAACCCTCTTCGAACGATCAAAATTATCTTCGAACAAGAGATGTTTCTGGTATTGGTGTACAACTCTATCTTGTACCTCGACTTCATCACTGTGGCTGCGACTCTGTCGACCCTGTTCAAGGAGATCTACGGCTTCAACACCCTCGAGTTGGGCCTCTGCTACCTGCCATATGAAGCAGGTTGCTGTATAGCCAGTCTTGGGCAAGGGTATCTCGACTGGAATTACGCTCGCATCGCCCGCAAGATAGGCTTCTCCATCGATCGCCGTTGGATTGTGCATAACGGGGAGCTTCAGCATCATGAACACGCTGATCGTCGACCTAAACCCGAACTCGCCTGCCACTGCGACGGCAGCTAACAATCTTGTCAGGTGTCTGATGGGCGGCGTGGGCACTGCGATAGTCGACTACATGATCTCCAGGTTGGTAAGAGGATGGTCATTTACATTGCTGGCTGGTCTGCCTGTGGTTTTGTTTCCGAGGATGCTGGCCATTGAGAGGCGAGGGCCGGAGTGGAGGAAAAAGAGAGGCGGCAGGCAGAGCAAGCGCAGACAGCGTGATAGCTTACAGTAGACTGCCTGGATTTTCTTTCTAGTTTTTATAACTTCTTTTTTGTCCTCTACTGTACCCTACACTTCCGTTTTAATTGAACTTGGCATCATGGAAACGAAAAATGCCAGCGACATGAGGGTCGAGGGTGTGAATAGCGACGATGAGGGGGGCAAGGAGGGGAGACGAACGCATGGCGGCGATGAACCAATTCCCGCTGCGTTTCCCTCAGGTCTTGGAGGTATCGCCCGACCAGGGAGACTGGTCGCGGGACATTTCGCCTATAAGAACAATCTGCCGGCTGTCGGAAATGATATTATAACCTTTCGCGCCAGGCCTTGGATGCACCTTCCTGGCTCATCATCTAGAGGATCATTTATTAGTAGTCGTGGTCCACTCGCAGCCATCGACACAGTGGCCCAGGACCCTGCAATAGGTGCACCAACTCTCCTCATCCGTGTGAGCAAAAGGGCACCTTGTATCCTGGCGACAGCCTACACAACTGCATTTTCTCGTCTTCCACCATCTCATATCCCGGCCTGGGTTCCCCTCAGGACACTGCTGCCTTTGGCGCTGGTGACGGCGGTGGTCCTTCTCCGGGTCAGATCGTCTCACCGCCTCCCATCCGTTGTGGCCCCCAGGTCTGTCGTAGAGGCCTCCTCCCTCCACGTCTTTGGTTCCATCGCCAGGTTGCAGGTCCGCGTCCCCAGACCTGACGAATTCGTACCTAATGTAATGAATGGGCCAGGACCTTGTTGCTGTGGCTACGCCAATAGGCGCGAAGTGGGACTGGAAGAACAACAAAACTCTGATTACTGTGGCCTTTTCCTTCCTTCCTTCTTTCCTCAGCTTGAAAGTAAATGGCATCGGAATAGATACTTGGAATCCAATTACTATAAGCCATGCACAACCAACACGATGACGTCAAAAATCTTCACATTAAGGAATCGAACCATATGACGGTCGAAAGGTCCTTTATGATGCTGAAAGATAAAGTCTCGAGCGAAGCCATGCTGACGGGCAAAGTCACTGGATAACATCAGTGCACGTATGAAATGGCCGTTCGATACTGGTTCTACAGTTCATATCTGCAATAGGCGGAGTCTCCTCCGCGAATTACGATCTGCAACGCGAACTGTCCTTGTTACTGGTGGCGGGAAGGTTTTCCCATCCGGTAGAGGAACAGTAAATTTTACCTTTATAAGCAAGTGGCAAGAAGGAGTCACCATTAACCTCAAGGACACCTTGTATATCCCTGAGTTTCCAGTCAACGTCATGTAAGGCTCATATGGAAATATAAATAGGGCCTTCACGTTCATTAAAACAAATAATTACGGTACAATCAGTACAATATTAACCAACTTTCTATCAAGTGCACTCAGCATCACTGCGCAATCCAACAACAAAACGTCGCGGAACGCTGTATGTATTGCTCGCGTGCTGTTGAAGAGTAGCCTAAGATAGGAGCTCCTAATGCCCAGCCTCGATTTGGTGAATCGGATACTTGAGAGCGAATTAGCATATAGAGCGGGGGTTTCCCTCCTCTTTGGGGGATATGAAAGTGGTTCTCAACATTGTCTATGTCATTTATTGGTATGGTCTATGAACCCCTCTCAGTTGCCATGCTCGCTGAGATTCGTCGCGAGTTCCTGACTTGAAGAACAACGCCCATGACTTTATTCAAAAGGAGTTCCTGGCTCTGCCATAAAATCAGACGATAACACCGGGAGAAGAAGTAATCCGTCATCATCGGATGGCTATTTCAAACCAAGATTTCAGTGTAGTACTCAATCGGTCTTCCAGGCCTCGGTCAGCAGCTCCTCGACCTTGCGGACCTTGACTTCTGGGAAGTCATCCTGAATGGCGTGGCCATACTTCAGATCGAAAGCGCCCGTGCCAAACATGATGCCAAAGGTCGCCAAGATGGACTGAAGCATCGGCTTGGGAATGAACTTGTAGGCCTCGGGATGACCCGGGAGTTCGGCGACGGTATGCGTCTTGAGTGTATCCAGGGTGTCGTACGTGACCTTGAACTTTGTCTTCTTTACCTTCTCGCCAATGGCAATCATTTGGTCCCAGGTGATCTTTTCGGCGATGCAGTACGTCTCCGGCTCCCACTTCGGGAGGGTCAGGGCCTTGGCGACAAGCTTGGCCATGTCGACCGTGTGGGTGAGTGCGACGGGGATATCTCCGCGGATGGGGATGGCGGCGGTGTTATGGGCAAAATCGACAACGATGGAAAAAGGCTGCATATAAGTCTTGACACCGGGGTAGGTGAACCAATCCAAGAAATAGCCCGGAATCCAGATGCTGTACTCGAGGTTGCTCGCGGTCACCGCGTCAATGACATCAGTCTTGAACTTGGCGGGAGGAAAGATGTCGATGATCCTGGCACACTGATCAGCCTGCGGCTATAAATTATACAGCAAGAAGGAAATGGAAGACCGCCAATCCGAGAGCGATTGTGGTAAGAAATGCTTACTCTTGGCCGAACTTGATGCCCCAAATGGCGGGAATGTAGCGCTTGGTGACGCTGGAAGCCTCGGCGGCCTTGATGAGGCTCAGCTCTGGATCGGCGCCAGTGACGAGGTTGAGAGTTGAGATGACGACCTCAACTTTCTCATCCTCGAGAAGCTTCGTCAGAGCTTGCACGTTGCTGTAATCGACGGCAATGATACGAGCGCCGATCTTCTCCGACAGCGCGGCGTCCTCCTGCAGTGGCATGCCGTCAGCTTCGCCGCGGCAGTCAAGCGATTGGTGCCAGCCTACCTCGCGAGCTAGGATGATGGGCGTGAATTTTCCGTCTTCTAGAATGGCCTCGACGATGGTGCGGCCAAGGTTGCCACGGCCTCCGGGAACAGCGACGACGGGAAACATGATGGTGGTGATTGAAGTGTGATCAAAGGTGTTTAGCAAGCTATCAAGGAGGGTCAGTGGTCCAAGTTGTTCAGAGGGTGACGATGGGCTGTTTTAGCGATGGACTTTGCTCGAGGAATGGTTGTAGATTGCAAAGAGGCATCATGAAATTTGTTGCTCCAGCTTGGATTTTAAACAGCTGGCCTTATACCAATTCCCTCGAGAGTCGAGCAACGATTCTCGGAGTCGGGAACATCATAAAGTTTCAGTACTCTAGAAATCCGCCGCATTCGAGCGGAGTTTGGTAATCATCCCGGGCTTTACAAATCTGTAGCCAGTCCTTTTGGCTGAGACACGCCGGATACAGTGGAACAAAGCCGGGCCAACTCCATCATGCGGCTGTCGTCTGCATGGCACATGGGAGTCCAGGAAATCCAAGCTTACCTAAGCGGATGTTGGATGGCTGAGCCGTGTCCGACGCCAAGGGGCCTACAGTGGGGGGGGCAATAATTTTGAATCCAACATCACGTACCGCGCCTAGCCGGCCTAGGCCTAATTGAGCATTTTTCTGTGATGCTGCTGCAAGCAACCCAGATCAATTTCGTTAGTATTTAGTATCTCTGAGTTTGCGTACCGGACAGGGGGGTCTAGCCAACCAGAGGACATCAAATGAAAGGTACATTCAGCCCCACCTAATTTATGCGGTGATAGAAGTCCCAACAATTCCCGGATCTACATAGGGGTACTTTGCACTCCTGACAGCCATACCGTGACTGAACCCTTTTGCCCCTATTCCCATTGTTTGTATTAGCTTGTAAGGGCTGCGGTTGACCCTTTCCAACCCGTATTCCTTTACAAGCTTTACAAGGCGAGGCGTTTTTATTTCGGACCTAATTATGCATTGTTACAGGCGTAAATTCGTCTCCAGTACGAAATCTCTGCCTTGACTGACTGTCAGGTTGATACTTAGCAATGAGGCTATCCACAATGTGTTGCCGCCAGTCAGCTTGTGACTTTATATGTTTCCACTGTGGCTGCCCTTTAAGCTGTAAAATGAAGCTATTGATCAGGGCTATTTCTAGCAGGAAGTCCCAAGCTAGGGTCTTCCAGCTGCCCCTACGGACACGGTGGTCGGGGCTCCAATAGGCTCGCCTTTGGTCACCTTGGTCCACAGCATCCATCTGTTCATTGTAGATAGCAGCAATTGACGGGATAGAAATAACCTTCACAGGCTCGGCACCAAAAATACGCTTAATTGGCCGTGCTGGCGGTTGGTCTGTTGTCGGTCTCTTCCTCTTGCGGTCAACACGTTCAACGCCTGTGAAAACCGTAGATAAAAATAACATAAGAGCGTTGTCTTTCCAAATGATCTGATTAACCTAACCAAAGACATATTAGTAAGGGAAATCATAGAGGTCCTATCTTTCTAACTGACCAGGTTATCCTTCGTAGGGACTGCCGTAAGGTAGTTAAACTCAAGGTCAGCGGCTGCTGTGTTATTAACCTTCTTCAGCTTGACTAGGGGTTTATAGAAGCCACATTTCTGACAGGCTATGCCTGTGGCTCCGTGCCCTAGTTAATAAAGCCGGCGGAAGAGGTTAGGGTAGGAGAATAGGTTATCTAGGAATACGTGATACCTGGCTTTTGGCAGCAATTTTACTAGGGCAACAACCACAGCTTGGGTAGGATTTAGATGCTCTGCTCTCTCTGACTTCCTAACTGGCCGTCTTTGCCGCTGTTTCCGTACCTGTGGTGATTTTCGCCGGTAAGCAGGCCTGACCCCTACGGGCGCGTATTTTCGATGTGGCCGGTGCCAAAGCCACCGGAGGAAATAGCCTTCTTGGGCCACAACCCAAGCTTTGAAGCCTCGAGGGATAGGCTTGTTAGGTACGACTGTTGTCTCTAAGTCTCTCCCTAGGAAGCGGACCATACACTCATCTATAGCAATAGATGTGCCTGGTGAGTAGAAGTCTAAAAACGCCTGCTGTATATGGTCAGACCAGGACCTAACCCGGATGAAGGTTCGGCTATAATCCTCAATAGAAGCTTCCTTATCGATAGTTGTGTGGTCAAAAAGGCGAAGGTTCCGTGACAATAGCTGGAATCGTGTGTAAGTCATCCATTTTGTAATTGGATGAAGAGGGCGTTGCTTCCCTAGGGACGAAGCCTTCCAATAGTCCTTGATCTGCTTATCTGTGTGTAGTCTCATATAAATGAAGATTGCAATCCATATATAGATTTCTGCAGCAGAGGTTGATTTCCATTGGAATAGCCGTGACTGTGGCTTCAATGTACGACGGCCACAGCGAGCCTCTTCAAGCACGTGGCTAGCCCAACTATTCGTGTAACAGGCCCAGCTTTCTATTAGCGAAATAGGTACAAATTGCTGGAATAGCAACAGCGGCTCTTGGGGCAAGGCTGTGATCTTAGGGGCCCGAATTGGAAGCTTCAATGGCCGAAAACGGTAGCCGCGGGAGGGATCCGGAGCTTTGATTGGTCGGCAGGTATTATCAGCCTGCTGCTCGCGGCGGCTGTTAGCAACAACAATACAGCTATCGTCATACGCGTTGACCGCTAGGCCGGAGTCTTGTTGAGAAGCCATGAGGTCGTAAGGAATGAATAAGAAATGTATGATGAAATGGGCGGGGTTGATTCCTCTGGCCCTCCAGGTCACTCCATGTACATCAGCCAAAGTGGGGGTCATGCGGGGCTCGGTACGGAAGTGTAGGCTTATGACACTCATAGAGATATGCGGCAAGATGGGACATAATGCAAGGACATGTCAGGAGGATATTGAGGTATCCGGAGAAGAGGATAGTAGGTAATTTTAATTGATTGGCTAGTTTGTGGTGTTTTTGTTGTAACATTTAGTTTGAAGGCTAAGAAAAGTGGCTCACATACTAGTGATTCACGTTATACTTACGGAGGCAATTGTAATAGTGACGCAGTCTAGTAATATTAAGTTAAAGCGTGGCGTGAAACGTAAGATTTGCAAGATAGCCCCGCTGAAGTAGCTCTAGCCCCAAGTCGGCGCTAGCTAACCCTAAATGTGGGGTTGGGGCTATTTTAAGCCAATCAGCTACTCGGCTTCGCTCCAAGCGATTTGGCTCCAAAACGCAAGCGAGATAACCGAATTTGTTAGACGATTTGAGTCAAATCGCTTGCGAATGATACCTAGCCCAGCACGTCCTGTGCCCCAATAGGGGACTTTCACAAGCCTCATGGCCCCTCGGACGAAAAGTATACATGCATACATACATAGCTCGTATTTGATCTCAACGATTTGTACTTTTCCCAATCCTCCCAGCACGTGTCAGCGCTTACTGTGTGGTGCGGGGCAAAGTACGGCAACTTCCGATAAGTTGTGGCATCGCAATTGGCCAACACCTCGTAAGTTAGGAGGAGTATTACAGCTGTGACATGTGTGGTTGACATTGGTGAGGCGATGGTATAAAAGTTCCAAATCTGGTTGGACGGAGCGTATTCAGCCTGACAAGTTCTGTAAGGCCAAAATTTTAACTTTCCAGCTTTCAGCGGAGGGTTATGGTACAATATAAACTCCTGAACTCGCACAATACTACCTGCCCGTTCTATTCAGCCTTTTCTTGAACAATCTGACACCATGACCATTAGGCTGTTTTCGTTGATAGCGATATTGGCATCGCTGTCCAATGCAGCGGCTACTTCAAAGCCTCAACCCCCGATTTGTATTGTCGGCGCCGGCGTATCCGGCCTTACGGCGGCAAAGGCGCTCGAGGATAAGGGTTACAAGACGGTCATGTTTGAGAAGCGCGATACTGTTGGTGGCATGTGCCAGTCACATTATGAAGAGTAAGTCCACCCTTCTCGCACCCTGCGGGCTTGTGCCAGTAGGTGGTCGTCGTCTTGGAATTTGTCAACTGATGGACTGGTTTCTAAAGCGGTCAATACTTCCCCCTCGGCGCTGTGCTCTTCACGGAAAGCCCGAGCTTTGCAGAGACTTTCAGAGTCGTTAATTCCTCGGGAGTCGGCTTCGACACGTTTGACCCTGCATACACCTATGATTACGACCCAAAGACTGGATCTGCGGCTTTGACGCAGGCGTCAACTCCTGCTGCTATCCAGGCCTTACAGGAGGAGCTGACGCGATATGCTGGTCTTTGGCAGAACGACTTTGCTCCTATTGGAGTTCCCGGCTACAAGGCGAGTTCGTTGGTGTTGTTGCCCGCAGATTACAGCACGGTATTAACCTGAGCTTGCAGAATGGGGTCCCTAAAGAGTTTACTGTTCCTGCTAAAGAATGGCTTCTCTCGAACAATTTTCCCATCATAGCTTCTGTTATCAACCGCGGTGCTGGGAACTACGGATACGGCGACTATACTCAGATCCCAATAGTGAGCTACATATCCTGTCCACCTACTGCTTTGACTGCATAATTTACCAAAATCACAGCTCTACTTCCTGCAGTTCTTTGCGTCAGATATTATTGCGAGTTTTATTGGAACGATGCAGCCTTTCAAAACCGGTAACCTCCCACCTAGCAAGTGACATGCCGCATGCAATGGCTAACTCTACGCAGACTTTTTTGAGGTCTTCAAACATGTATCCAAGACCATCAAGGGATCAATTCTTCTTGGTGTCAAGATTCAGCGCATCAGTATGTGTTCCATTACCTAGTACTACAATAAAAGCTGATTCATATAGATCGAAGTCCCCAGCCAAGCATTCGATACCGCAGTACTAAAGGGCGGCATACAAAGACACAGCTCTGCTCGGACGTCATCATCGCGTTCCCTCCCACATCTCGAGCTCTAAAGAAATCAGAACTGGTGCTTTCGGCTGCTGAACGAACTCTTTTTGCACAAGTTGGCGTCAACAGCTATTTCGCATCAGTCGTCCGCATGAGCAACCTTGGCGACAACCTGACCGTCTCCCAAGAGCTTCCAGACCCTCTCGATCCTTTCAAAGCAGAAGGTCAACCTGTATACCTGACCCGGTTGCATCCAGAGTCCAGCATCGTCAACGTTTACTCGGCAGATGACCCTGCGCACCCCAGCGTCACCCGAGTCAAGAGGCATCTTATTCGTGATTTGAGCAAGATTAACAAAGACTTGGAAAACGTTTATGCTGATAGCACAAAGCTGGTTGCTGCAGACATACGCGCATTCAGTGGACAGATCGACTATTTCCCTCATCTGGGTCCCGAGGCGTTGGCGGATGGTTGGTATGAGAGGTTTAATGATCTCCAAGGAAAAGATCACACGTACTTCACTTCTGGACTAAACAGCTTTGAGACTGTTGAATATACGATTCGGGCTGCTAGGGATTTAGTGGCAACGCACTTCTGATAGGAAGTGATTACGGTGATCTAGTGCAGCGCCTTTTCGGGACTTCAGCGCCTTATTCTCTGAAGTGTCTAGTAGAGCGAGCCTTTAATCAGCAAGGCCGCATTCTTTGTCAATAGCTTCGAAGATGGTGCGCCTAAGGCTCAATACATGACGTTTCTACGCCTTCTGATCAAGAAGACAAATGGTCACGGTTGGCCAAGCTCTTCAGCACATGTATCCATTGCTGGTCCTGTCGATTTAGACACCTTCCATATCAAGGAGGATGTCTGGCCAGAGCGGCTGAGCAAGGCTTCGGTGTTCATAAAGCTGGGTTCTTACTTGGTGCCAGAAAACGACCGCCCTCCTCACAAAGGCGTACAATGCAGTACCCACCCACCAGTAACACCCACCTACCGGTAAGCAAAAAAAAGTCAACCCATACAAACTGCTACTTTTCAACCCCCTTACCAAGAGTCACCAAATTACGAAAAACAAATTGATTCCTTTCATTCAATTGGAATGCGAATGAATTTCAATATTCTTTTGGTTTTTTAACTGTGCGGCCTGCGCGGGTGCGTGCGACAGGTAACTCTTCCGCCTCCGAATTTGAGCCCTCATCCTCTTCCGCTCCTCCCACCTCGATCAGTTCCTCAACAGCCTCTGTCTCCTTAGTTGCCTGGGTTGGGCTAGAAATAGCTTCATCTGCCACTAGTGTCTCGGCTAATTTCATGAACTTCTTGTTGGGATTCGGTATCGCCTTTCTCTTCTTGCCTCTACTCAACCGCTCGACTTCCTCCTCTAGACTAGCTACTCTAGAGCTTAGCGAAGCGATCTTTGACTCTTGCGCTTCAAAACATTTCGATATTATAGAATACCGCCTTCTTGTTGTAGGGCTTTTGTTATTTCCTAGATCCCTAATATGACGGCTGGTCTTCGGCGTATTATCAGAGTCGACTTGCCCGTCTCTATGGCTGTCTGCTGCGGGCGTCATTTCCTTCTTGTCTGGCTGGATCTCAGGATGTATGAGGGCTTTCCGGCGTGAAATTGGCCAGTTTCCAGTCACTCTGCAGCCCGAAAAGATGTTTTTCTTCGTCATACCCACCTCCCTGGCTTTGGCATAAGCCTTGATGAAGTTGACCTTATCTACTGGGGCAGAATCAGCCAGGCTTGTCAACTTTCGGAGTTCTTTGTGATAGGCAGCCTTGGAGGCATTGAATACGCCATTGTCCAGCGGCTGTAGGCCGTGGGAGCAATGGTCTGGCAAGTAACAACAATATACGTTGCTCAAGAAACACATAGCCATCCACTCATCCTGGATTTAGGGTCAGCGGCACTTTTGGTTCAGGAGGTTCAGGACAGGCAGATACTCACAGACACATGGCTTCGATGACCATCTAATATAATGAGCCTCGCATCGGACTCATCTTCCGGTTGTGTTTGGGGAAGATACACCTCTCTGAGCCACTCAATTGCGATATGGTTGTCTGTCCAGCCGTTGTCGGACGTGATATAATACCAGTCGGCCACCTCCTTGAGCTCATCGATAAACCACTGTTGCTGAAATTCTTTACCTTTGAAGATAATCCCCGGTTTCAGAAGACGGCCAGTTGCCGTGACGGCCTCGATAAAGCTAGTCCAAGTGCGGGACTGGGAGCCTTTGAGGAAGACCTTCTTCCTGGGATCACTACTGCCGACAACCAAAGAATCCAAGCCTAGATTCGCAATAGATTAGCTGAACTCTTGGTCAAAACGATAGATACTCGCCAAATCCGGCCATTATACCGCCTTCATCAACGTTAACTGTGTTCTCGGGCTTGATCCAGCCATACTCTCTCTCCCGGATATCAAAGTACCAATTGACAGCGGTCGGGGTAAAGCAATTGAACCTCGACGCCTCCTGGCGTTTTCCTATCTTTGTCATTATGGATGGATGTCGTTTCATGAACCTGGCTAGCCAATGTATACCGACAGGCTTTACCCTTCCTTGTTGTCGTAGGAGGGCATTGACGGTGGCGCGAACTTGACTGTGAGAGGGAGCATAGCCCAAGGCCTCTTGCCGAAGTATCCATGCGACTAATCTAAACTCTTCAGTTTTGGATAACAGCTGGGCAGGCTGTGTGACCTCTGACCTTGACGGTAGGCCTCTTAATCGGTCCCCGAGAGTCGACCGAGGGATCTCACGTTTCTGGGCGGATTTGTTAAGCGAGAGGCCGTTATCCGTGACATCTAACATTGCTTCAGCAACTTCATCCTCTGTATAAGACACGTGTGGCAATTTTAAAGGCGATTATTAGGGGCTGGCATCGGGAACATTGGAAGGAGCGTCGGGGAGGCTGGGTGTCAAAGGAGATGTTTTGACAAATTTTACATTAGTCCCGTGCGACCATGCTGCATACGTAATCAAAAAAGCAATGTGACGATATCAGACTGAATGAATTTTCTGATACAACAGAAATTATTCTATACTAATAGCTTCAATTCTGGTCAAATACTGTGTAAGTGAAATTGGGCATTTTGTATGGGGAAACTTTTTTTTTGCTTGCCAGTAGGTGGGTGCTGCCGGTAGGTGGGTAATGCATGGTACTAATAGTCGCACGCGAGTACGGTCTGCCACGAACCGAGAGGCGTCTAAGAGTGACATCGTGGTCATCACAGCCTCATCCAAGCACTTATTAGGTACGAGGTGAAAATTTGTATACTCCTGATCTGTAGTTTTTGTGATGCATATCTCATTCTGTTTCTTATACCATGCACCACCACCCTTTCGCCACGCAAAAAAATAATTTCACCACCAAAGCTCACCACTTTCATTTATACACAATTTAGCCAAAACAATGGCTGTTTTACAAGAGATTGATCCAATCGGGTATAGAATTGATTGAAACTTTCGGCCTCAGTATTGTTTAGCTGACCAGGGCACTCGATGTATGCGCGGCAGGCTAAGGAAAATTCACCACTTAAATCTTTAATTTCCTCCCTCCCATCTCCGACACATCTGCTGCTAGCTTCTTGCAACTTGTTCAAAATATCTTTATCGCGGCCTCGTTGGGATTACACGGAAGATGACATGGCTAGGGCTATTTTGGATGTCACAGATAGTGGCTTTTCGCCCTGTCAAGCGGCTCAGCGACGGGGAGTGCCTCGAATGACCCTAATCGACAGACTCGACGGCCAGACGGCCGTAAGCGAGCAGGTTGAGCCTCACCAACGGCTTTCAAAGAATCAGGAGGACAAGCTGGCTTCCTGGATTCTTCGTCAAGAGTCTCTGGGATATGCTCCGTCCCACAGCTAGATTCGCGCTTGCGCCATGGGCTTGCTGAGACAGCAAGGCGACCAGCGCGAATTAGGACACAACTGGGTGGCCAGATTCATTCAGCAGCGCTCCTACCTTAAGCCCAAGATGGGTAGACGTCAGGAAGCCAGTAGGTTCGACTCTTTCATACCCAAAGCCGTTCATTGGTACTTTGATATCAGGGAAGGCCAATACGGCTGGATCAAGCCTGAGAACACCGTTCACGTCGACGAAGGAGGTATTATGTCCGCCTTCGGTAAGTCTCCGTTTCTCCTATAACTATATTATTCAAATTTGGCTCACTAAACCTTCTTCGTTAGGGCTGGACAGCCTGGTGATTGGAAGCGCGGATCCGAAGCGGAAGGCTCTTCTCAAGGGACCACAGACTCGAAATTAGACCTCATTTATCGAAGCCATCACAGCTGAAGGCCGCGTCTTGACTCCTGGGATAATATTCAAGGGGAAAGAACTCCAGAAACAGTGATTCTTGAAGAATTCAGGAAGATAGCAGACTGGTACTACATAACTTCGCCCCACAGGTGGACGGACAACCACATCGGCGTTGAATGGCTTGACAGGGTGTATTTACTCCAGACAAAGCCTGCTGACGAGTCTGATGCCAGATTAATCATCCTGGATGGCCACGGCAGCCATGCAACGGCATGTACTTTACTCGCTGCGGGAAAAAACTACTGCTAACCGAGAGAAGCATGAATGGATGGCCAAGTGCTTTTTGAACAGCGTTTACTGTTGCTATCTTCCAGCACACTGCTCCCACGGATTCCAACCATTAGACAATGGAGTATTTAACGCATACAAAGCTGCATATCGTCGAGAGCTGGCAAAGTTCGCTTGCTTGACCGATTCTGCTCCGATAGACAAGGTGAATTTCATCCGAGCCTACGCCAAAGCTCGTGAAATGGGAATGACAAAGAATAACATACTCTCCGGCTGGAGGGACACTGGAAATTGGCCCATCTCGCGATCTAAAGCACTGCGGCACCCGGAGATCCAAGAGGATAGACCAAAAAAAAGCCCGAGGAGGACGCCGGAGCGGGCCTCATATTTTGGGTCGGATGACACGCCAAAAACCAGCCGCCAGATTCGCGATCTGGGGCTGAACAAGACACCAAAGACGCGGAGGCGGTATAACATGATAGCAAAGGGGTTCGAGACCCAGCAGCAGGCATTAATGGCACATAGCATGAAGATTGCTAGCTTGGAGGAGGAACTGGCCCGTCTAAAGATAGGTAGGAAAAGGAAGGCTGTCCCCAATCCTAGCAAATGGTTTATGGCTCTCAATGAAGCTCTATCATCTGAAGAAGTGATTACAGGGACGGGAAGCGGAAAAAAGGATTTTGTGGTGAGTTATATCTCGTCGGAGGAGTCAGGGTCGGATTCGGAGGCTGGGTCGGTGATTGAAGTGAGAGAAGAAATCATACAGCCGCAGCGCAAGACGCGGTCAGAAAGGCTAGTAAAAAAAACCACTGAGGTAAAGGGGCATCATTTTTGTATTATAATACACGGGTTTTTATAGATTACGGTTATTCTGGCCAAACGCCGTGTAAGTAAAATAGTTGAGTTTTGGTGGTGTTTTTTTTTCTTTGCGTGGCGAAAGGGTGGTGGTGCATGGTAGGCCAAACCGCAGTCGAATACACTTCTCGGAGTACCTCGATGGTTCGAACAGTAATTGACGCAATGAAGCCTTTCCGAACTGATGCTATCTTGCTTCTAATCGCAAATCCCGTTGATCTACTGACATCTCTCGCTAAGGAGATCTCCGGGCTTCCAGCGTCACAAGTAATAGGTTCGGGAACTTCCTTAGATACTGCTCGACTCTGCGGAATGGTAGCGTCTTGAGGTTCGGTAAGTTCTTACGACAACAGCATTCACTCTTCACGCCCCGTTGTGTGCTAATCAATCCTCTTTAAGGTCGCCGCCTCGTCCATAGACGCTTTCATAGTTGGTGTTCATGGAGAAGACCAAGTCGTTGCATCGTCAGCAGCAACGGTTGGTGCATTGCCAACTTCCGAAGTAAATATGTTGAACAATGTTGATCGTATCAAAGTCGAGGGTATCTGCAAGCACCGATCTCAAAATATAATCATAGGTAAAGGATCGGCTCAGTTCGGAATTGGCTCCACCACGGCAAACATATGTTGCTCCATCCCCTTGGACAAACGTGAAGTCAGTCCTGTCAGCCATTTTCAGGGCCAGTTCAAGTGTTGTTTGAGCATGCCCGCGGTCGTTGGAAGAAAAGTGATTCTGCATACGATTCAATTGTCTCTGGATGATCAGGAGCAGGCCGCTATAGAGGCGTCAGCGAAACGATTGAGGGAGAGAGTCGATTCGACTAAAAGAAATAGGTGGTAGTGCAGATTGCGTCTCGATAGGCTGGAGCCTCTTCGTAGTTGGAAGTAGTCTATTTGAATATGATGTTAGTTCAGCTTGACAGTGGTTGACTGGCATTGAAGAATGAGGAGTCGTTGTATACCCAAGGACGCTGCAACTGAATAATAAGGTTGGTTGATGGCTGAGTCATAATGCAGGTTTAACGTGTCGAAACTGAGAGAAGAAGTTTTTTCCAGATATTATGCATGATACCTTATTATGCAGGAAATAGCGTTTTGTTTTTAAAACTGTAACCTTCATCTATCTCGACAACGTATTGGATAAAGTTATCAGATTATTT
Organism: Fusarium oxysporum f. sp. lycopersici 4287; assembly: GCF_000149955.1. Classification (NCBI taxonomy): domain Eukaryota; kingdom Fungi; phylum Ascomycota; class Sordariomycetes; order Hypocreales; family Nectriaceae; genus Fusarium; species Fusarium oxysporum. Next base: position 2,239,552 of record NC_030988.1, on the reverse strand, counting down.
CAGCTTGACAACTTTTTGATCTGATTACATAGAGGTCCAGTGTTTAGCAATACAATCCAACCATACCGTTCAATCGATAGTAGCATGCAGAGATCAAGATCTCGTACGCTGGAAGAAGTCGCTGGGCAGTAATAAGCGTTGTGTTGCATCAAGGTTATGGCATGCAATTCATTAGATACAATCTTGTACAACCAGGCTGACTATTCAAAGATCCTCAAACAAATGTTTATTTTGCGTTTACAATAACATGGGCTCATTCTCTGATAACATGATAAAATTGAGCCGTTCATTTTACATTGGCAGTCAGGTGTTCTGACATGTGGCACACGTCATTCCAGGCTTTAGACGGATCATACAGTCTCGGCTACGTAGAGCTTTGAACGTAAGAAACAGCGGAACACTACAGTTAAATTACCTTAAATCAGGATGCGTGGATTCGGTTACGTGGCATCGGCAAGTCCTTGCAATCCAACAGTCGAAGTGACTGAAGGAATGACTTACATGTGATGCTACGCCTTGTATGCTGCTTCCGATAGTTAATATAAGAAGTTAATTTTGCATATCACACACGCAACTTCCGCACGAAGTGTATTATCGTCAAATGCAATCAGCGAATACAACACTCATTATACTGAGATGATCTGGTCATCTATTCATTTTCAGCTGTTGTTGCGGCCGAGACGATACATTTTTATGCGCGACTTTAATAATCTGATCATCATTGTGGCTTGATCGTTAAGGTGGCAATAAGTGACTAGACTTCCGAAGCTCGTGAGGGGAGCTACAACGGAGGATAAAACGTGTTTCTTTAGCTGTACTCTGCCAGTACGCAAATACGCTTCCAATACGACACAAACCAATGACACGAAACGGTCAAATCACCAAAGTTTTCTCACTTGGTAATGCTGATAGGCTGATTAGAGTCAGTTAGTTGATGATAGTATTTCCTTATGATCAAACTCAAGCATTGTCTCTTTGTTAATATGCAGACAGTATCCATGGAAAAAACGTCTATTGGCGAGTGAATTTTAGGGCAGCTCAGTGCAACTGCGTCGGCCGAGTTTCTCAGTCAACTTTTAATCGAGGAAAAACATTATCCGGCGACTAATGCATCCTCACTGCTCTTGGCTCAACGAGCTCGCATTCTTCTTCCATGTCACCTTCCACAGGAGGTGATTATCTCGCCGCAAGACTTGTGCAGATTGGCATCCGTCATCATTGTATCGTTCTAGGGACTTATAACCTCATCCTCCTTGAGAAACTTGAGGCTCATCCATCCCTGGCCGGAGTCGGCTGCACGAATGAGCTGAGCTGCTCCTTAGCTGCCGAAGGCTACGCTCGTGGCAAGGGACTTGGCGTTTGCATAACCAGCTATAGCGTAGGCGCCTTCTCAGCCTTCAATGGCGTTGGTAGTGCTTATGCAGAGAATGTCCCTGTTTCCCTCATCAGTGGATCACCCAATACTAACGATATAGGGCGTCTAATAAACCACAACCTCGGTTAATATGACACGACATACTTTGGAAAAACCGGGGGCCCTCAATTCCTTCAGGATTCAGACTGTTAGTCTGAATGTCCTAGAATTAGAGTTCAAAAGTCCTAGATGAAATAATTTAGATATATAAACCCGAGAAGAACATTTATCTCATAATTAACCACAAATTTAATATAACGTATATATATAACGTGGTTGATAAGCGGGTGTCACAAAGAACCCTCAATTTACATCATGTCCATTTGATCAGATACTTTTCAACCACCAAATATGTCACAACCCTCAGATGAAGCTAGAATTCTTCTTGCACTTCAGGCCCTTCAAAATGACCCCAAATTAAGTATCCGACGCGCTGCAACTATCTATAAAGTCCATTACCGTACCTTACATCGTCGTCAACATGGCATTCAATCACGACGCGATTCCATCCCAAACTCACGGAAACTATCTGATCTAGAAGAACAGATAATAATTCGATTCGTCCTTGGCCTAGATTCGCGAGGATTTCCTTCGCGATTGTGTTTTGTGGAAGAAATGGCCAATTCTCTGCTTATAGACCGCGACGCGTCACCTGTTGGCAAGCGCTGGGCTCATAACTTCATAAAGTGACAACCAGAGCTAAAGATGCGTATATTTCGGAGATATGACTCTCAGAGAGTCAAATGCGAAGATCCGACTATTATTCGTGGCTGGTTCAGGCTTATACAGAACACAATCGCGAAGTATGGTATCCGATCAGATGATATCTGGAACTTTGATGAGACAGGCTTTATGGTGGGCGTTATTATGGCCGGAATGGTTGTCACCGGTTCAGAAAGGCAAGGAAGACCAAAATCAGTGCAGCCTGGAAACCGGGAATGGATTACTGTGATCCAGGCGATTAATGCGGAAGGCCAATCGATCGCGCCGTCTATCATTGGTGCAGGCCAATATCACCTTGCGAATTGGTACCGAGAATGCAACCTCCCAGGTGATTGGGTTATTGCAACGAGCCAAAATGGATGGACAAATAACGAGCTGGGTCTTAATTGGCTAAAGCACTTTGATCGGTTTAAAACTAACCGATCAACTGGTCCCTATCGTCTTCTGATCCTTGACAGTCACAAAAGCCACCACTCTGCCGATTTCGAGAGGTATTATAAGGAGAACAAGATCATTACGCTATGTATTCCTGCTCATGCACCTCACTTACTTCAACCCATTGATGTTGGGTGCTTTGGGCCGCTAAAACAGGCTTATGGTCGAGAAATAGAGCATCTGATTAAATGCTCTATAACCCATATTTCTAAGAACGAGTTCTTTTCTGCCTTCTATACTGCATTTAAAGCTACTTTTACTGAAAGAAATATCCGGGGAGGTTTTAGAGGAGCTGGACTTGCTCCTTTTAACCCGGAAAATGTAATCTCAAAGCTTGATGTGCAGCTACGGACTCCAACGCCTCCCGGGGAGGCTGCTAAACCTTCGACCCCATGGGGTTCAAAGACCCCAAAGACAGCAACTGAGGCTCAATCTCAATCTGAATACCTCGAAAGGCGAATCGGAAGTCATAAAAGCAGCTCCCCAGAGTCAATAGTTGAAGCTTTAAACTCTAGTACTAAAGCAACAAAGGCCGCTCTACATCGGCTAGCCTTAGTAGAGGCTAGGTTAAAGGATCTTGAACAAGCAAATAAGATACTAAGCCGGCGCCGAAGGGCAAAAAGGACTAGACTACAGAAAGGAGGGGCAATGACGGTACAGGAAGCATCGCAAGTAATTGATCAGTTGGATGTTGATGCGCAGGTAGTGGCCGAATGATCTAGAAATGGTGCTCAAGGAAGGTCGGAGCGCCCGGGTGGTCGGCGTTGCGGTGTATGCGGCAAGGCCGGGCATAATGCAAGGACCTGTCGGGTAGTGATTGAGACCCCAAGAGAAGAGTATAGTGAGTAGTTTTAATTGATTAGATGGTTTATGGCGGTTTTAAAGCGATTTAAAGTCAAGAGGTTGAGATTTTTGTGACACTCGCTTATCGACCACGTTATATATATTCATTCAGTTCCCCTGCGCAATATAAACAACACCGAATGGCCCATTCCCATCTATAAATACAACCCCGGGAACAGCTCAAATGCAAAAATTACAATTCTTACGCTCGCCGATAGTAGTGACGACTTGCAAAACATTCCCTTGCATCCACTGCCCTTAGCTGAACGTCAAATAGATGTCTTCAGTACTGTTGACGGCTCCGCTGACACTACGACTCACTGGCCGGACGGCACAGCCGTCGTTGCAACGTATCAGGGTTCCAAGGAGGGCGCCTCAACACAGAATAGCAAATCCCCGAAAATCCCTGGTCAGAATACGTATATTAATCTCGGTCTCAACAAGCGTCCGACCTTCTTCGGTTGCAACACACACTCCAATAACTCAGGACCAATGATTGTTTACCAACCCCATGCGCTGTATATATATGGGTCCAACTTCGCAATCTTTGACCTCAAATACAGTGATACTGAGCGGAACTACATTGTTAGCAACGGCTACAAACATCGCAACCATGGGCAATGTCACGGTGGACTCAGACTGGCCCGCCTGCGTAGGCTGCGCGGTGTTGGCACGCAGCTTGGTACGCACAGGTACGAAGACACTATCCAAACGCGTAGACTGCTTCTCGAGGTCCTATTGGAATGGTGCGACAAACTCAACAATTCCGGGTACATACGAGCCGGAGCAAATCATTGTCAGTGGCGTAGGGCACTCAGCACCCGTTGTGGTGGCGGTAGGAGTTACCTGGTAGTCAATGTCATGTTGCTGTATGTTTTACTTGATTAATCAGAGATTAAAAAGAATCATATATGTTGTCACGATGGCTCTCGAGCTTATGATCTTCCTATGTCGGAGCCACCTCAGTATACTACGCTATTGATTCAACCTGCTGTACTCTCTACTCTTTTCAAAGTTTTGACTATGATCTGGTTATGGTATTATCCGCCAAACACAAAACAAACTTGGATGTTGCAGGTTGTTGCTCTTCTTGTGGGCGAATTCATCCGCGCGCTCTCACCCAGGCTAGACCGAAGTAGTAGGCATCATAATCTAGACATTGTTCGTCGCGCCATTCTCCTCTTCAGCTCTCTGGTTGTAGCCGTGCGCTCGAGAATCACCCCTTTAGTGCAGGAACCATTAGTCTACCGTCCAAATGCCACCACGTTTCAAGAGTACTTACTTGGTAAGTTTTTCAGCCTGACGCCTGATTTCGCGCTTTGTCTCATCGATCCTAATATAAGTACGGAAGACGTATACCCCCTAGAGATTGTTGCGTTAGGTTTTCCGAGTGTTTAAAAACAGGAACGAATTCATGGAAATGACCCACAAGGATCCCACTCAGAAGATGGAGGAACCATGCGATAAATGAAAAGGCCAGGACCGTCTTCCACGACCCGCAACCCGCCCCGTTGATGGTAACTGTCCCAATGGGCCCGACTCGCCAGAAACGACCCCAATAGTAGCCCCAATAGTCGTAATACCAACCTACAGAGCAAGCGTGACCACCAGTTCTCTATAAAATAAAACGAACATTGCGCATGATTAGTATATGGTCTTAGTTATGCGGTGATATGAAAATGGAAGAGGGGAGCCATACAGTCTGAAGCAGGCAGTATGCCACGAGCCACATCACAAACATTACAAAGTCAAAGGGAAATCCCAAGAACATATTCTTAAATGGCGGACAGAAAATGAAGGAGTAGATGATACCAAGGCACGCAACAACGATGCCATAGATGATCCGTCCATCGGCATACACCTCCGCGATGCTGATAAGGTAACAGAAGCGCGAGAGAATTCCTAGGACGATTATAGCGGAGGCAAGCTCGCCAAGACGGAGAAGAATGGAAATAACTTTATGTGCAACACCAGTTCCTACCATTTTGGAATGTAGCAGGAGTGATTGAGAAGATGATGTAGGTCACTTCAGTTTGCAACCGTTATGTGGTAGGTACAGCTAAATGAGTTTGCTGCTCAGATTAAGACGAAGTGCAAGGAGAACTGTGGTGTATATACTTACGAGGCAACTGGTTAATTTCTGCATCTGATATCATCATTACGCAACAGTGTCTCATGGTGGCCACATGTCCCCGGGGTTCCTACGAAGCAGAGGAGGAGTCTGTACATTATCGATATGGCAGACGGCAATAATCGCTACAGAATTGTACTTGACAGATTAGCGAGAGGAGTGGAATTAAAGTTTAGGACAGAAGTCAGCATGTTCTGATAACGGGTCTGGACTGTTCCTCAGCTAAAACTTTAAAGTGCCAGTGTTATGATGAGTCATTGACTGCTGGCAGCCGTAATTCAGGGTTGTTTGACTATTCCCTATTCTGGTGCAAAGAATCTTGGTTGGTGTGGCATGCAAAGACACACATAACATCACGCAACCGACAGATTCCTTTGCAACATGTTTTTGCTGTAATTCTGTCATCGGTATGTTCCTCCTTCCCTGTGCAATTCCCATTCCTTACCCGGCTTCTTTATGCGTATACGTTAAGAACCGAATTATATATACATTCCTTACAGCCTTTGAGAGTTGTATAGAGGAATAGGTCCCCGCATGGTGGGTGATTATGTAGAGCGTACTCACGGGCCAGGTCAGTAGCTTAGCATCCATCCAGGAATTGTTTGTCAAGTACCTAGAACTTGCAAATAGTTCCTCGAGTGCAGGTGAGGCGTTTTCGTTCGCAAGATGTACTTGATGGTGGGCCATCACGATCACAAGCAAAGATGACACTCGACGACGCGGGACAAATGAAGCAATACTAACAGTCAATGAAGGAAAAGCATAACACACCCTTTGGCTTGGGCTCAACAGGCTCTGCTGAAAATGATCGGGTCATGTTCGCTGGGTATCATGAGGCAGTAGAGGCAGGCCGACTACTATCGGAAACATTGTCTGCAGGCGGTTCCAAGGGGATCGAGATATGCTAATTTTCTAGTTTAGTCTCTTGTTCAGCCTCTTTGCGTGGTTATTCTTTTCAACTTGTGAAATCACCCGCCATCAGGAGTTGACTAACAGCAGTCTATAGTCTGTCTACAAGACAGGTTTGCGAGTGGGAGAGTGCGACTTCAACATATTCCAGAAACCCTTTCTTGACCTCTCTCTTCACTATACAGTATCTTCTTTCAAGCGCAAAATACAAGGAAGCTGGGGTGTTCGTCGTGATCATGACGTGCTTTTTCAAATTGACTAGCTATCGGACCTCCCTCCGAGCAGTTTTACTGGACGCCACCCTTGCAATTCGCCAGGGATAACGCCACATGGATCTCGCGCGTTTTTTATTGGTCAACTTGTTTTGTTAGTTGTTGTCACCCGACGATACGCTCAAGTTGATACCACTTTATGTAGAGATTACGGCACTTTGTATATTTGGCTTGTGTCCATAAGTATGTGGCTTCTTATAATTTTATCAACACATTCGGGTCATCCGGACTTTCTGATTTATTGCAAGCCCATTGCTCTGTGGCCTGCCAACCAAGTCTTGAGATGAACCTTCACTATATCTGCCACGAGGCTGACACAGAGCCTCCGAGGAGAGAGCCGAATGGGCCTTTGACTCGTCCTGAGGAGGCGAGCAACCCATCGAATCAACAACCCCTTAGCAAGAATATTTCACTTCATGTTCCCGACGTTCAACTTCAACGTCAACTTCGATCAGCATCGCGCAAATCAAAGAACCGAAAACGTTGTAGCGCAGCTCCCAGCAATCAAGAACACGCCCGAAAAAGCCATAACTTTGTCGAGAAACATTACCGTGCCCGACTCAAGGCGCAGTTTGAAAGGCTCCTCGAAGTTCTGCCAGCGGCACAGGCACGGAGCCTTGCTGACAGGGATATCGCAGCCAATCTTGGCCAGGTTCTAAGCAGAGGACAAATATTGGATATGGCAAGAAATCGAATCCTTGAGTTGGAAGGAAAGATTGAGGTTATACTGAAAAAGAGAAGAGATGGCTATCACGTATCATGACGGACATAAGGCGAGCGATTTATAGTAAGGGTACAGCATGAAAATCTTATTATCGTAATCGTATGGTCTTAGAAGGAATTTGATTTTATTCGGGACTATCAGATGGTTTTAAGAGCAATTAGTCCACGACATTAAGCATATATAATAATATAAAATATGGAAAAAAAAAAAAGGCTGCTCTTCAAAGCGCGATCTATGGTCTTGCAAGAGGTAGACTATCGTTGATCGTGAGAAGGTAACCAATAAACTCATATCTACAGCTTCAATATACGTATATATATAACTTATAGAGTAACGTACATGATAAGCGTGCGGGATAAACATTTCTCAACATTACATCTAACGTATATAATAAGCGAGTGCACCAACCAAGCGAGTGCACCAGAAATTCCCACTATCAAGACAGAATAGAGCTTAAAATCACAGCAAAGCATCTAAGTAATTGAAACTAATCTCTATACTCTTCTTCAGATATTCGTACAGCTATCTGACTTGTTCTTGTATTATGTCCAGTCTTTCCACAGGTTCTACAGCGCCTTTCTCTCGCCAGCTCTGTCCTTCCCCTACCACCACTTCTCGATAATTCGGCCACCATCTGCGTATCAACGTCTTTCTGATCAATTACATCCATACCCTCACCTACAGTCATCTTTCCTCCATTACGTAGGCGGCTTTTTTTTTTTGCTCTGCGCCTTTTGCTAAGAGTCTCATTTGCCTGTCGAAGGATCTGATTCTCACACTCTAATAATGCTATCTGATGCATTATCGCCTTCGTTCCCTTAGAAGATGACTTGAGCGCGTTAACAATAGATGCTGGAGAGCTGTACTGGTGCCTTCTGATTCGTCTTTCAAGGTATTCAGACTGAGAAGTGGCCTCGAGGACAGTCTTTGCCGTCTTGGGCACCCAAAGGTCGGGAAGGCTAGCCTCCTCCTCGATTGGCGTTGGAGTTCGTAGCTGCACATCAAGCTTCGATATAACACTTTCCGGGTCTAAAGGAACAAGCCCGGACCCTCTAAGCCCCCCCCCCGATATTACTTTCAGTTATAGCGGCTTGGTGGGCGGCATAAAATGCCGGAAAGAAGTCCGTCTTTGGAACATGGGTTAGAGAGCACCTAATCAGATGCTCTATTTCTCGACCATATGCCCTTTTGAGCGGCCCAAAGCACCCGACATCAAGAGGTTGAAGTAGATGAGATGAATGAGGCGGCATACATAGCGTAATGATGTGGTTCTCTTCGCAATATTTTTCAAAGTCAACCGAGTGGTGACTTTCGTGTCCATCGAGGATTAGAAGACGATAGCGACCAGTTGATCGGGTTTTTGTGCATTGATCAAAGTGCTTGAGCCACTCAAGACCAGTCTCATTATCGGTCCAGCCATTTTGAGTTGTCGCAATAGCCCAATCCCCGGGGAGATTGCTTTCTTGGTACCAGCTGGCGAGGTGATATTGGCCCGCAACGACGATAAACGGCGCGATGGCCCAGCCTTCCGCATTGATCGCCTGAATCACTGTAACCCACTCTCGGTTTCCAGGCTGCACTGAATTCACCTTTCCACGTTTTTCTACGCCTGTGATAACCATTCCGCTTGCAATAACGCCCATCATAAAGCCGGTCTCGTCAAAGTTATAGATATCAGCGAGGCTGATACCATATTTCGCGATTGTATTCTCCACGAGCCTAAACCAATCGCGGATAATAGTTGGATCTTCGCATTTGGCCCTCTGATAATCGTATTTACGAAAAGAACGCGCCTTGAGGTCTAGTTGTCGCCTGACGAAGTTGGAAGCCCAGCGCTTGCCAACAGGTGACGCGTCGCGGTCGGCGAGCAGTCGGTTGGCCATTTCTTCAACACCACGCAGTCGCGGGGGGAAATCCTCGTGAATCCAGGTCAAGAATGAACTGAACAATGATCTGCTCTTCTAGATCAGATAATCTGCGTGAGTTAGGAATGGTATCGCGTCGAGACTGGATGCCTTTCTGTCGGCGACGAAGGGCATAATAATCCACCTGGTACAACCTTGCGGCGGGTCGGAGACCCAGTTTCGGGTCATTTTGAAGGGCTCGAAGAGCGAGAAGCATGTTAGCTTCATTATTTGATTGTGGCATATTTAATGGTTGAGGAGTAGTTAATTAGATGTGAAGAGGAGAGATTGGGAGATTTTTGGTGCACTCGCTTGGTTGGTGCACTCGCTTATCATATACGTTACGACCTAATTGAAAAGGAACTCACAGAATCATCTAATCTTCGACATCCTTCTCAAGGTCATTGAGCTGTAAATGTGCTTTACTCAGCCAACGATCATGAATCTGTTCAAGCTCTGGAAGTACTGCTGATTGACCTCTGCGCTCTTTAAGTATTCTTACTCGAGGATTTATTAAGGGACCTGACGTGCCGGCAAGTATGAAGGATAAGAGGACCGATGGAGAATAGACTATAATAATGGATCTAAAGAAATAATCTCTATAGTATCTATGCGCAAATGAGGCAGGGCTTGCTGCTCTTTAAGTAATAGCGTTTCATATTCTCTTCTAGCATCTTCCTAAGTAAAACAAATTCCAATATTAGGTATATATCCTGGCATCATATGCCCTATTGTCTTGTTACAATTTTACTAGAGGTGAGACTCCTGTCAGACATTGCGTGTATTCAGTCCATTGATCCAGATTGGTACATTCATGTCGTGTTCTGTTTTTATTCTGCCCCTTCAAGGTTTTACCTTTTTGGATGTAATCTTAAAGTACCCCAGCTTGCACGTAACACCTATTGCCTGTTCAACAACTCCACATAAATCGTCGATATCGTAACCTGCTAGGATATCATTATTTTACCGCCTAGCCAGCCAACTTACTATAACCACATCAAGCGAAGATACTGAACGTCCTAATATATTAAAATATAGTTATATTTCCGACTGCTTCAAACCTTTTATAGGAATCTCATTCTCCACCATGCATTGCCCGAAAGACCTTTGCATTGGCATCGCCAACGGCCTGTTCAAAAGCATTCCTATCGGCTTTGCAAACCATGCCGAGCTTCGGAAGCTCATCCTTTTCAAAATACCTCTGCACAACTTCGTTCGTGCACTTGGATACTCCATTCTGGAACCCATGCTATATGGTGTTAGTTTGAGAGCAGGAAGGGAGGGAGTTTCAACTTACGCCGGCACCCTCGTGGACCAGAAGTCTGCTTTCACCGAAGCGCGAAGATACGTCCCAAGCACCACTCAGAGGCGTGACAGGATCCCATTTGCCATTCACAAGAAGAATGGGGTTCTTAGTATTAATTTGGTCAAAGCTGCCACCGTATGTTTCGGCCGCGGTGAAAGGCCACTGCGCACAAGGCCAGAACTTGCCGCTGATAGAATCCGCGAAAGAGCCCTGTGCCACCTGAGCCTGAAGCAGTGAGTACATATCTTCGGGTTTCTCTGCTCTATACTTGGAATCGGAACATGCGATTGCGTGGAAAGCGTCGACACCTAGGTTCCATGGTAATCCATCCTCTTTCTGCTTCTCTGGTGCCTCTTTGGCGGCTTGAGCTTGGATTTCGATAGCTTCAGGTCCAATCAGGCTGCTAAAGTTCCCAACAAGTACCGGGCCAAGTATCGAGCTGAGACGTAAGAACTTGGCGGGGCTATACAAATTGGCTTGGATCACACTTTTAATGAAGAGTGATAGATCCCACTTTCCAGGGCTAAACCAGAAGACCCGCGGGGCCTGGAGCTCTTTTGGCACCATGATAGGATCATCCTTAAGCTTCTGAAGAACATCGGAAAGTTGGCTCATCAGGCTCTCGGCCGTGGTTTTAGTGCCGGTGAAGTTAGCCAGCGGGCAAACTTCTACATCAGCGTCAATACACTGCTCGAAAAAGTGGAACAGTGCAGATTCCGTATCGCGTGTAGCACTAGCCCAATTACCGCGGTAGTATCCATCAGGCTCGACGACAGAATCCAGGAGCAAATGACCAATGCGTTCAGGGAACATGGCTGCAAAGGTCTGTCCGAGAATGGTGCTATACGAGCGGCCCCAGAATCGTAGGAGACCATCCTCTTTTAAGGCATCGACGATGGCGAGCAGATCTTTAGCAACAAAGGTGGTTCCATAAAAGCGGCCGGTGTCTTTATGGTTCTCATAGCAACCCTTAAAGTACTCTTTGGCACCGTGCCAAGTCTGATGTTTGAGAATATTGTAGGCATCAACCTGAGGGTTAGGTAATTGTGAATAGGGGTTGCGCCGGGACAGGCTGCCCGAGTCTGAGTCGGCGGTCTTGTTTCTGACTGCGCAGGAGAAGGGGATCGTACGTCCTGTGCCTCTGGATCTTTATGAGCTTACTGTTGCTTGCTGAAGACGACTAGAACCTACCGTGCATCAAAGCCAATAACGTTGAAGCTGCCACCTAGAATACTACAGACATTAGAATTATGTAGCACAATAAAGTGCTTAAGCAACTTACTCTCGATACATAGGACCAAGAACTGCGACCTCTTCAATACCAGAAGACCCAGGACCACCGGGGTTAAAGATAACACTAGCCCTAGCAGGCTGCCTGGTTGCATTAACCTTGATCAGCTGGAGATCAATCTCTCCGCCGGACTTTGGATTCGTGTAGTCGAGGGGAACTTTGATTGTCGCGCAGTCGATGGCTTCTTTGATCTGCTCTTGGCGCGACTTGGGGAAGGGCAGGTCGCACGGCTTCCAGTCCAGGCCATCGACATTGTCGTTGCGTGGTAGCACGATTGCTAGGCTTAGTGGTATAAGAAGGAGAAAGCTTATTGCAGTGAGTCGAAGCATGATAAGATTGTTGTAAAGGTTTGATGTAGAAGAAATGGCTCTGGAGAGACTATGTCAAAATGTAGGGGAAATCGCAAGCTCTTTAAGCTTCATTTCTGAACTCAGTGGCTATGCACAGCCTAGCTCAAGCAGCCGTTGAACTATCCTTGGCGGGAGGAGAATGACGCAGCATCTTCACCGGTTTTCCAGTAACTGAAATGAAGTGACGCTGATCTGGTAGTATGGAAACTTGGAATAGATCTCATGTCAATGTTTTAGTGAGGCCGTGATATTCACACAGCGGCCTATTATACTTAATTTAGGAAGTAGATGAACGATCGTTTGGAGGGCTATATGTACCGGCCAATGAATGAGCTGCCTTGGATAGGGTGGGGTTCATATGCTTGGCTAGCTGGGCTAAGTCCTACCTTCACCAGACCATGCCCTTTTCTTGCTAGATGCGCCGCGCTTTAAAGCTTGGGAAGAACCAGAAGCGGTTAGATACGCACGAATACAATGGAGTGAGTGTATCCAAGTGTGGACCAGAATGTTGTGATGTTATTGATCGTCGACTTGATTCTTTGATCAGTCTGCCAAAGAGGGGTGAAACCCCTCTTTGGATACAAGAATAATATTGCAATAAGAGAAGTGGAGCCCATTCCTGTTGGGTTAGTGATAGTGCCTCGATAAAAGAAACATGTATTTTGTGGGTCCCCGGATATATCAATACCGGGTAGCGGGGAAAACACGTAAGAGAAGAAGAACAGAAAAAGAAGAACAGAGACAGAAGCTCCTGGGGACTAGATTGATCCTCAAGTGTGAAAATTAACCCTATTTTAATTGGATATTAACCCTACTCGCGTATCTGACAATTCCCAGCCGCCAATCTAACAGAAGCCAACCCCGCTTAGCCAACCTATCAGAGTATTGGTACCTAGTCTGGGCAAGGCGGTAAGAGGGTTAGACTGGGGTTTGTTCCATCTTCCTGACCAAGGTGGGACACTCTTGGAGCAGCAGGGAAATAACTTAGCGCAGCCACTGGCCTCGTGAGATTAATCGTCCAGTCATTTTGAATAATACCACCACTACTTAAATATCTGCATGACAATTATAAGAGTAATATTAAATAGAATTCTTGATTTTGAATCCAAACCCAGTTCCTGTTGCAGGGTGCAGCTCAAGCCCAAAACAAATGCCAAGAACTGAAATCAGGATTTCCGTGTCCTCGAGTGACGCAATTTTGCTATGCGCCTAACGCTAATGCTTTAGCTGCTATCGGCAAGACACAAGGCTTACAAATGCATAGCCGAACAAACGATCCTTCCAACTATCCACTCCATGTTTGGTTGGTAGCTGGCTGCTGTGCCTCAGGCCACCGAGATAGCTATTGGCTTCGCGACGACCGTAAACTCACCTCTATCCAAGGATACTTTCGTCACGTATCCACAAATGTGCTTTACAGCACAAACTATGTATAGCGCGAATGCGGCGAATTAAGGCGCTCCAGTGACTACCTAATAGCATAATTTCAAACTAGATAAATTGCTGCCGGAACGTACGACTAACGTCTCTCACCTTGGGTTTTTAAGAAACATTTAACTCAAAGTCTCTTCACAATGGCTGTTGAAACATCGAATTTGTTTGCTAAGCTGAAGGCTCACTTAGCTCATACACAAGCCAAGTTTTACCAACCCGACTCATCTGACTACAAACAAGTTGAACAATGCTTCATTGAGAAGCCAGTTAAAACTCTCGGTATCGTTAAACCGCAAAATGCAGATGAAGTTGCCGCAGTGCTTCAATTCTGCATTAGGAATAATGTCAAGTTCAGTGTACGATCGGGGGGGCATGATTGCGCAGCCCGCACGCTTGTCAATAAAACACTTGTGATCGATATGCGAGATATTAATGGGGTTGCCATCTCTAAAGATAAACAGAGCGCAAAGGTTGGAGGAGGTATCCTGACTGGCCAGGTGGCCAAAGTTTTAGGCGAAGAGGGATTAACTACGCCGGTGTGAGTACCTAGACTGCTAACAAGCTGCCTCTCTTGCCAATGCTAATTAAATAATCAAGGGGGACTATCGCCTCTGTAGGATACACTGGATGGAGTACTCTTGGTGGCTATGGACCATTGACGTCACATTACGGCCTGGGAGTTGATCAGATCACTGGTGCTAAGATCGTCAAGGCTCGCGGAGAGATCCAGACTGCTGATGGAGAGTTGCTTGTTGGCATCAGAGGCGGGGGTGGATCACTCGGCATTATTGTCGAGCTCACTATCAAGGTTTATCCAATTGACAAAGTGAGTCATTCAACTGTGTAAATAGGGTCCCTTGCTAACTCGATTCGGCTCAGATTCTTTCTTCTACTATTATATATGAATCGAGTAATTTGGAAGCTGCCCTGACTTCATACACTCAACATTACGAAGGGCTGCTCTCCACTCAAATGCTTCCAATTTGCCTTCAGCTCCAGCCAGCGATTATGCAAATGCCAGGCCAAGGAGTGGTTTTTGGAATAATCGCCAACTGGCACGGAAAGAACAAAGAAGAGGGGCGCTTCTGGATTAAGAATATCGCAGGAGCGGGGAAATGCGTCATGGAGGCTACCCAGGAAACCACAGTTGCCAAGATGCTCCAAAACAATGAAAAATTAGTTACTTGGCCATCATATGGTCGGGTCTTCACCCTAAATGTCAAGAAACTAACAACGAAAACGATAAAAGTTCTTGCCAGACACTGTTCTGATGCACTTGGAGGTGGCTTGATCTTCTCATATCACACGTGACATTCTTGACAAGAGCCGATACAACAATCAGTCTTCGGTACAAGAGCAAGGCATCATATGCTCGAGATTTACGCCGTTGTTCCAGATAGCAGCATTGTGGAAGAGCGAGTGCGATGGGCTGCGCAAGTCAAAGCCGATCTCGAGATGGCGGATGCTAGTGTTCAGCAGCACTGCCAATGAATCAAATCCAATCAAACAAGCGGTCAACAAATCCAGCATCGCGGACTATCAAATTTCTGAAATATGACCCCGGATTTGATTTGTTTGATTTGAGGGCAGCGCTGCTGCTCAGGAAGACTAGTGCCCAATTGGACAGCCAAGGCAGCCGGAAGCTAAGGGCATAGTAGACGAGCTGTAGGTCGTGTGGTTAGCGAGAAACTTTGCGGCGCAAGGATTCACAGGGTCGACGAACGAAGGCGAGGCTGAAGCAGGCCATAATAGCCCAGAGCCAGTCAGAGCCTTCCTCGGAGAGGTGAGATTGGCCGCCCTGAGGGTTGACGTGGAGAGCGTCATTGCGGGAGTAGATTAAATCTATAACTGCCAAGGTGATGAAGTTACTAAATGTTGTTTTGAAGTTGGTATGGCCTTATTAGGGCCGTGTTAACCCGAATAAAATGGTATCGAGTTTCGCGTGAGTTGCAAGTAGATAGCATATGACCGGGGGAAGATTGAGCGGAAGCGGATGATACCAGTCCTTCTCTAATAAACCCAAGTCCCTCGTCGTGGCCTGCTTGTCGATGTCACGAGCCCTGATTTGCTAATGTGTCTTATGGAATGCGTATATATTCTTGGTTGAGCTGTTTCCCCGCTCTAAGTCCCAGGAATCTCTTTATACTTGGTCCGACTGCAGTATCACTGCTATAACGATCGCACGCCTCATTATGTACAATACATAACTGACATCGACGTGGCATTTGCATCTGCCAAGATTAGACTCACACCAAGCTCATCACACCGTCATAAATTCGTGCGTAGCCATCAGTCAATCGACAAAACCAGTCTAGGACATAGGCAGTGTCTTGTTGCATTAACCAATTATTTACTATTCAAGTTGCATATCAGTGATAATTCACGTGTCAGGTCTGGCTGAGTGCTGCAAGTACAGTGTCCTGCTGCGTAAGTATGATCACACTTATGCCGCTGAAAGCTCTGACCTGGCGACATTCGATATGTGGCGTTCAGCCTCTGGAATGATGAACGGTTAATGACCGACTGATTATGTTGTTGGATCACGCATGGATGCTGATGCAGTTGATAATTAAGTGTTATTATTCTCTCCTTGCAGTCGGAAGGACCTTTGAGGCCTTATATCTTCGACTGATTCTTTCTAGGACTTGAGTCCTTGAGTCCTAGATCCTACGATTTGAGTTTTAGGACATCAAACTTTAATTTTAATCTTGAACCTTAATCCTGAAGTTCAGGGGGAACCATCAAGTCTTCCAACACTGCCTCCTCTCATGTATATGTCTGTCCCTTCCATGTTAAAAACACCTTGTTCGTACAGCCGCCATTCTGCTGACTCTGGACAACCCCACCAACTACCCGAACCGTACCACTCGCACTAGCGTCACCAACAGCACTCGTCCTATCTTAAAGGGATCGTCTCGAGACGTCATATTTCAGCCATCTTTCTCCTCAAATTATCCCCATTTTTCATCTAGTGCCAGCTCCCTCGACATGATTTCTTTTGTGGAATTCCGGAAGCCGGCCGACGATCATGAACCTTCGAACCGCCAATCGCTTCCTCCGGTCCCTGAGGCCATTCAGGGAACCAAACCAGGCCATTATCCTCCTAGACCTCCGTCTAGCATTCAGCTGGGGCTCAGTCTTCCATCGCCTTTCGGTCCCGCTTCTAGATCGTTCCCCGAGGCTGAGAAGCACTTCTCTCTGCAGCCACGGCACACGGTTTCACCTTTTCCTCCCCGACAGGATGCTCTTCCCGCCTTCTCGCATACCCCTGGGCCTCCTTTCACCAACCGGCCGCTACCGTCTCCTGTTTCTGACCGCCGCCAGAGGTTCTCAGCTAAGCCAGAGATCCTTACTCAACACCGCCGTCCTGAACAGCAGAAGCCTCCTGAGCTTCATCATTCCCTCAACGGAGTGTATGCGCATTCTCCTCCGCCACTTCCGCCTCCGGCTCCAGCTGCCTACCAACCCGGTCAACTATCTCCTCGCCAGATGCCTCTGCCCGCTTGTATGAGCTATCCCAGGCACGCGGTTCCTACTCATGTCCCAGGTCTTTGTGATCCAAGGGCACCTCCTCACGCTGAAGAAGCCGATTATGCTACCCGAGCTCTATATGATGCTACGGTCAGGATATACTTTGAGAACTGGAGCTATCAAGATTCCTTGAGCCGAGTAAGTCGAACTAAGCGAGTATGCACGGTCGTTAATGCTGACTATCATTAGATTGGGTCCTCATCCCGCATGCTTTTTAACTTTGTCGAAGCGTACAGCCGAACTGCTGGTGAGCAGCACGGAGCTCACCTCATCCCCGAAAGACTGCCGACGGAACAGGAAGTTAGCGACATGCTCAGCAACATTGACATCATTAAGCGTTCTCTGGAACAAGTGAGAGACTTGGTGCAAACATCAATTCAGAACGAGCGAACTTGTGAAGGAGCCAAGTTGAAGGGCCCCAACGAAGAGGAGCACGACGTGCCTAGTCACAGAGATGCAATGAAGCCCCAGTATGGTATGACGGAGGTCAAGAAGCGACAAAGGGTAAGGCCCGTCACGCGAGGAAAACAAGACAAAGCTCACGTGAACGTTGGCAGCGTGCGGTTCCACCTGGCGGATGCCATAGCTGCGACCGAATCGACACCCCTGAATGGCGACGCGGACCTGATGGAGGGAGGACGTTGTGCAATGCATGCGGCCTCCACTATGCAAAATTGTTAAGGAAACTATAACTTGAAGCGATGTCGATCCGCTCGAAACCCGAAGAAGCATATCAACCATGAGGCTCACACACGGTCCCCAAAGACTTGACCCATGAGCAGTCCAGCTACATCTACTGTACCAGTTACCAGCAGTAGTTTGACGACGTACACAGTTTTCGTCCGTGCGGGGTATGAAGCTCTTCGCCTTAACAACTCTAAACTAAACCATCCGTGCTTGGTCTTCAAAATGACACCGACAGCATGGGGTTGAAGCCTGTAGTCTGAGAATCATCTCCACAAGAAAGAAACTTGTGATAGAGTACGCGAGAACAATCTTGGCCGCCAATCGAGCACATCAACTGATCTCAACTAGATTTGAATCCCCAGAGCAGGCCACGTTCTTCCCAGTTCTGGTGTTTCTCGGGGCCTACGCAACTCTGCCGTTGCCAGGTAAACAATACAGCCTCTCGTTCAGCGCGGTAAATACGGAATCCAGAGCTTTTGAAATCCCTTGGGCTCTGGGTCGAGCCTGGGGTGCGCGTCCTGATTTGCTGCCCATGACGAGCACAGGTACGCTCTCTCGCTTGATGTGTCGCGTCCTACGACACACCCCGGGGATGATCACAAGCTCTCTTTGAATCTAGAAAGGGACCCACGAAACTCCTTCGGACCCTTGAATTGCGGAATCCAGATCATGTTCTTCACACAACTCGGCCACTTCACCACGATACAGAATCATGGTGGGGAATCTATCTACCGATGTAGACGAAATGTAGATAGACGCCAAGATGAAGACGGAAAGGAGAGGGACTTTTTTTATTACGCAATTCCCTTCTAAAGCAAGGTACCGGTGCTCCCACCTTACTACCATCCAAGACCACCTAATGCATAAACAAAATTTCGCTCCTCCCATACAACATCCAAATTTTAATATCTACAAAAATAGGCCCCATTCTCAATTATTAAATTAGGTTTTGGAGAAAGTTTCTAGAAAATTCTTCAAATTTTACTGTCTGCGTGGTTTGTTTTAGCCTCTCAATCGCTCCGTGTGCGCTGCCAGTGCTTTGTTACGACCATAAAGTCATCACTTTCGTCCTCTGATCCGACACCCACGCCAATCACCGACTCGACCTCCTCGTCTACACCCAACTCTATTTCTGCCTCTGTTGAATCAGGAAGAGCTTCCCCAGTCGCTAGAGCTTCTGCTAGAGTCATAAATCGTCGGTTCCGGTTCGGTATCGCCTTCCTTTTACTACCTCGCCGCACCTGGGCCACCTGCTTTTCGAGGCCAGCAATTCGCTCATTCTGAACGTCCACCTTCATCTCTGAAGCTTCTAAGCCCTTTTTGATCTTACTGTGCTTCCACCTGGTCGGTCGGCTTCGGTGTTTGGCCATATCCCTCACTTGCCGGCTCGTTTTCGGGGTATCATCTGAGTGCAGTGGAGGAGGGCTTGGTGTCTGGAACTGTTCCTGCAGTTTTTCTTTGTCCGGTTGAATTTCCGGATGTGTTAAAGCTTTTTGACGGCTGAGAGGCGAATTTCCAGTATATCTCCAGCCGGATAAGATAATCTCCTTCCTCATGGCCGCCTCCCTGGCTTTCGGATATGCCCGAATAAAGTTGACTTTGTCAACCGGCACAGAATCGGTCAAACTAGCCAGCATTTGGAGTTCTTTCCGATACGCACCTTTGATGACATTAAAAATTCCATTGTATAACGGTTCTAAACCATGGGAACAATGTGCTGATAGGTAACAGCAGTAGACGTTGTTTAGAAAGCACGTAGCCATCCATTCATCCCGGATGCTTGTCAGCGATCTTATAGCTGTTGGAAGATCCGGGAGTCCCCCTCTCCTTCAGGATTCAGACTGTTAGTCTGAAAGTCTTAGATTAAAAATTCAAAGTCCTAGATACAATCATCTAGAGATATTAACCCGTGAATAATTCTCAGCTCAATAAAGTTTTACAAAAATATATTTTCACCAAGCACTACCGCGCAATATAAACAATACAATGAGGTCTTTAGGAACACTAGATGTGTTGACTGTGCAGAACACCGGTGCTGGAGTTGCCGATCGGGCCGCAGACGAAGAGTGACTGGACATGCTAGTGGACGTTATCCTGGCTGCGTCTGTATACGATTGAACTGACGACCGTGGTGTCTCAGTCTTGCTCAGCATGCCTAGCTATAGTTAAGTCTGCTCCAGCTCGCCGCAAACCTGGGTGAGCTGGTCTCGGATTTGCGATAATTCTTGTGCCATCTGGGCCGTGGCCCTGGTCGCTTCCTCAGTCATGTGATCTCTAAGCTTGGTGAACTTAAGCTCAAATTCGGCCTTCATTGCTTCGACTTTCTTATTGAAGTCCTGCTCAAGCTCTAGACTGCCTCTACTGTACCCCTGGATGACTTAGGGGCAGTTTGCTTCTGAGCTCGGTTTTATCCTAGAGCTCCCTCACTAGTCTCACATTCCTCCTGCCATTCTATATTACCGTTTTAATTCTCTATCTCTAATACCTTTATTATCCTGACCCTCTTCTGCTGAGGGCAATAATATCCCCCGCCCGAACCATCCGGATTATCTCCCATGACGTGTTGTTTATATTGCGCAGTAGTGCTGGGTGAAAATGTATTTTATGAAACTTGGTTATTCATTAGTGAGATGAGAGTTCTTCTCAGGTTTATATCTCTAAATGATTTCGTCTAGGACTTTAAACTTTAAATCTAGGACTTTCAGACTGTTAGTCTGAATCCTGAAGGGAAGGGGGATCCCCGGATTTTCCAACAGTAGGCACAAGTTTAGATATTTTCTGTCGGTTGCAGCGGTTGCAATCAGGGTGGGGAATCTATCTACCAATATAGACGAAATGTAGATGTAGATAGATGTAGATCTACATCTATCTATCTACCAGGGGGCCATGTGGGTCATCTATCTATCTATCTTACCGTCGGATATGTAGGCGAAATGTAGATAGACGCCAAGATGAACACGGAAAGTAGAGGGACTTTTTTTGGTGCGCAATTCCCTTCCAGAGCAAGGTACCGGTACCCTCACCTTACTACCTACCAACACCCCCTGTCGGATCATTTCCCTTCCACCTTTTCCTCAAGCTCATCGCAAATTTTGGTCAATCTCTTGATACAGCTCCCCCTTTTCAAATGTCAAGTGGCATACCATATAGTCGACTCACAGTATAGAGCATCTGCCACAATGCCAACTCCAAGCGACTTGTTCAGTCAATCGGTAACGTGTTTGATAAGTGAGTGGGTCATCCAAGTGAGTGAGTCAATCTTATTTCCACCTTAAATCCGGGGTTTAAAAAATTCTTTAAAAATTCAAACTAAGCCTAAATTGGCTGTAGTTTTAGTAGCATATATATAAGTCTTAAAATATATTATATACATTTTTTAAGATTTTTAGAAAAATTCTATATAGCTATAAACCTTAAAAGCTATTTATACTGTATTTTATACTGTATAATTAAGCTTTACTATATAAAATAAAATAGCAAAAAATCTTAAAGAAATATTTTATAATAAGGTTAATTATACTATTCTTAAAAATATTTTCTTTAAATTTTTATCTATTTTATTTAGAATAAAAAGATACTATAGGGTAGGTTTTTTAATACTATACAGTGCAGTGACTCACTCACTTGGATGACCCACTCACTTATCAAACACGTTAAACTTAAAGTTATAAGTATTTTTATAAATATTTTTATTTTTATTTTAAAACTTTAAAATTTATATATAATTTAAGAATTAAATATTAACGTGTATGATAAGCGAGTGGGCCAGACAAGCGAGTGAGTCACTACATTTCTCACCTTAAAAGCCCTTTTTTAAACTTTTCTTAAAAGGTCAATTTAACTCTGAAATAGCTAAAGAATATAATATAATATATTTAACTACTAAATCTTTATATATTACTTTTATAAAAACTATAACTATTTTCTTTATAAAGTTATATAGCAAAGTCTATTTACACTGTGAAATACACTGTATTTTAAGGTTTTATATAGAAAATAAAATAGATAAA
This sequence comes from Fusarium oxysporum f. sp. lycopersici 4287, assembly GCF_000149955.1. Taxonomy (NCBI): domain Eukaryota; kingdom Fungi; phylum Ascomycota; class Sordariomycetes; order Hypocreales; family Nectriaceae; genus Fusarium; species Fusarium oxysporum. The sequence goes on along the minus strand of NC_030988.1, from coordinate 2,217,588 downwards.
AATCTTTTAAAAATATCAATTATTGTAATTAACTATACTAAGTATAAAAATATTCTTTTAAGATTTTTAGATATTTTATTTACGAGTTAGAACTCTATAGGGTAGGCTGTTTTTATACTATACAGTATAGTGGCTCACTCGCTTGTCTAGCTCACTCGCTTATCATATACGTTAAATTAAATTAAAATAATTATTAAAGTATTTTAATACTCCTTATAATATATAAAGCCAAAATAAATTAATTAAAATACTATAAAAATTAAACCTATTTTATAATAATTAAAAAAAGCCTATTATATTTAATTTTTCAACTTTTATCTTAAGGCTATTATATATATCTATAATAAAAGGTTATATTTTAATAATATAAATAAAAAAAAGTTATATTTATATAATTTAATTCTTAACTAGCTTAAATAAGAAAAAGCTAAAATTTGAGATTTTATCTTATATTTTTAAACCTTTTTAAAAAAGCTGAATTTTGGTGAGGAAAGTGTGCGGGGTCTAGGGGTGTAAGGGGTGTGTCACGGGTCAGGCTCGGGAATACAGGTGAACAGGGAACGCTTTAGGCGGATAGGTTCTATTGCTACGGATAGGCACTGCCGGCAGGTCAGGCTCTATTGACAAGACGTAGCTCGAGGAGCTACGTTCGGGAGCTATCTGGCGGTCGGTCAAGATCTTCTGCGATAACGTATCGCCACGTGACTGAGATCCACTTGGCCTATCGGTCTAGGGTAACCTGGTCTGGTCTTACGCTGTGACAGGGTGGTGGGGAAATACGTTAGTCGGTAACGGGGGCCCGTTACTGTTAGATTGGCGGCTGGGAATTGTTGGATAAGTGATAGCGCCTCGATAAAAGAAACATTTATTTTGTGGGTCCCCGGATATATCAATACCGGGTAGCGGGGAAAACACCTAAAAGGACAGAACAGAGACAGAAGCTCCTGGGGACTAGATCGATGCTCAAGTGTGAAAATAAACCCCATTTTAATTGGGCATCAACCCTACTCGCGTATCCAACAATTCCCAGCCACCAATTTAACAGTGACCTCCTGAAGGGCTGTGGCACTCAAAGGGAGAGGAAGAATTGCAAGCCACAAGCATAAAAACTTCAGCCGCTAACAAAGAACGCAGTATTTAGTAATCTATGACGTTAACATACCAACCCCTTCTACAAAGTGAACTTTGTTTTAACATCATTTCAATCCTCCCTTAAAGCAATGCAAGGCTTGCCAACCAGGACTGTCAGGTGGTTGCTCTTTAGTGACCTTCATTTTAAGCATCATGACTTGAATCGAGTCTGGCAGACAGCGAAGTGGATTGTTGCTGAGGCGGAGCGACATCAGGTCAGGAGGGTAGTAGTATGCGGCGATCTGCTAATGAGCCGCACCATGCAGCCAACGCATGTTTTGTCTACATGTTATCGCTTCATTGGCTTGCTCAGTGATATCATACCCCAAGTCCATATCTTACTTGGGAACCATGACCTTGCCTACCGTCGTGACTACCAAACCACAGCCCTCGACGCCTTCAACATTAATCGCCTAGCCCCCTACGTCTCTATTCATAAAGATATTGCCCAACACGAGTGGGATGGCCGACGTGTTATAGTTTTGCCATTTCGTGAAGAGCAGAGTGAGTTGACAGATGCTGTGGCTTCTCTGAGTCCTATAGAGGCGAGCAAAACCGTTGCCTTTGCCCATCTTGCGATCAACAAGGCCATCACACAGCGGTACGTGGTCGGTGCTGACTTCAAAAACCTATCGGCGGCGAAATCTATCA
>NC_030988.1:2158962-2215458 GCF_000149955.1 Fusarium oxysporum f. sp. lycopersici 4287 | reverse complement strand
AACCCATATGTCATTGGCTATACAACTGCAGATTTACATGAAGTCCTCAACGACCAGGCTAACGAAGAAGCCGTGAAGGACAAGCACGTAATGCTTCTAGGTGATTTGAGCCATCTCAAGTATGTTATGGCTCGTGACAAGCTCCTCTCACTTGGGGCGCGGAGTGTACGGGACTGGAACCCTATGGGCTTTAAATCGCATTCTGGCCGCGCGGCTTTGGGATCATCGGTCCCAGCGAGCGATGCATCCGTCCAGCCCTTAGAGGAGCCCATGAAAATCGACGACATAACAGGCGATAGGGTCTTCAGCTCTGCCCTTGACTACCAACCTCGAGCCAATAGACTCGATTTTGCGGCGGAGGCTCGGGAGTATGTTACATCACTAGAATTGGATAACTCTCTCTCCTTGCGACAAGAAGAGTTAATCCGAGTTGGCCAGCGAATGATTCAAGTTTCCCGCGGGCTGGTAGATCAGGATGAAGAAGACGTCCAGCTGAACTATGAGGACTTTCTCGACAGGTCAACTCAGGCTATCAGCACGAGAAGCGCTACCGATCTGAAAGGTGCCTCTGATCATACCTTCGCCGCAGTGCCATCCACTCTTACGATCACCAATTTCCTGAGCGTGCAGAACACCATCACCATTGACTTCCGGTATGATCTTGCGCGTGGACTAACCTTCCTGGTTGGCGAGAATGGCTCTGGCAAGAGCATGCTGATTGAGGCCATGGTTTGGTGCCAGTTTGGGCAGTGCATTCGCAGTGGCATGGCGGCCGACGATGTTGTCAACGATATTATAGGTAAGAATTGCTGCGTCACGCTGGAGTTCGCCAACGGTTACGCGATCTCGCGTCATCGCAAGCACAAGAAAAACGGTAACCGTGTTATAGTCCTTTTACATGGCGAGGCCCAGCTGCAGTATGATCACCCAGACAAAGGCACGACACAGGAGGCTATCGTCGAGTTGCTTGGTATCAACTACGAAACATACATCAAGACAGTCGTATTGAGCCACGAGAGCGCTGCGAGCTTCTTGAGCTCAAAGGCAGCGGAGAAGCGTAAATTGACAGAGGCAGCTCTTGGAATGTCAATACTAGATACCTATGGGAAGGTATCGAGATTTCTCCTTAAGGACGTTGATGAAAACGCGAACGCGGTAAATAAGAATATGCAGGACATGGCCCACACAATGGAACATACTGAAAAACGTATCGAAGTTTTGGACCGGAAACGAAGAACATGTGAAATGGAGGCGTATAACGCTGCGGCATCTCTTGAGTTGGCGATACAGGACCATGCAGCCGCTAGATTACGAAGTGATGGGCGGTTTGGACACGGAGACCCTGAGCTTGCTATAGACTCCGCAGAGTATGAACAGAAGATGTCGGCCTCAAGCCAGGGAGTTCAGAATGCAATGGAAACGGCACACTTCGCCGAGCTTACAATGCGTTCCCGCGCAGAGGTCTCGGCATTGACAGATCAGATCAGCATGGAGGAGAAAAGCCGACAACGCCTAGAAAAGGAATATACCCAAATACGGGGAATGGGGAATGCCGATTTCATGTCATGGCTCGCCGGACTGCAACAGAAACTCGGTCAACAATTGGAGGCCGTGCCAGCAGATCGTCCCGCCATACACCAAAGGCTCTTATATGCCATGAGAACAGTGGTTATCAGGGGTGCGATGGGCATATTGGAATTCTTGATAAGCAACTATCAAGCAATCGACACCAAACATCAACAACGAAGAGTGGCCATTGACCGTCTCTGTGAGGACATTAAAGACAGCAAGTTGCGGCTGCAAAGCCTCCATCTCGAGGTAACGGATATTATTCATCGAAACCAGCTTGCCACTAGCCAGGCCCTTCTGGTGGTCGACAAGCAGCTTATGGCGGTCGAGCAGGCTCAAAACACATGCGCAGATGTTATGTTCAAGCAGCAGCAGGCCATGTTTAGGCAACAGGAAGAGCTCATATTTAAACAACGGCAAGAGGCTAAACACAAGCAGCAGCAAGAAGAGGTGATGCTCAAGCGGCACGAAGCAACTACCTATACATGCCTTATCGAAGCCGAGCAGTCATCTCTACACTCGACTAGTCAGAAATACGATAACCTGGCTCTCAAACTTAAAGAGCTTGCAGCTGATCGCGAGGTTTTTGCCTTCTGGTCCTCTGCTTTAACAAAACGTAATAAGCGCACTAGTTCCTCAGCCAAATCCAGGGGGGGATCAACGGCCAACTTCCGCGAATATGTCCTCGAAAAGTCAATATCAGATCTCAATAGGTTACTTGCACAGATCCTTACGGCGCTGTACGACGACACACGCCACACAAACGCCATCGCAACGGGAATGCTGAGTTCATTGTTCGACTATGAATCAATTGGCGCCATGGAACATGAATCTGGTTCGCCTGTGCCTGTTCTCGATCAGAGCCTTGCTATCCACCACTCGCTCGCCTATGGGAAGCGATCGGGTGGCGAGCGCAAGCGCCTCGACCTAGCACTCTTCTTCGCACTGCTACATCTGGATTGGGCAGAGAGCGCGCATCGGGCACATTACCTGCTCATCGATGAGGTGTTTGACAGTCTCGACGAGGCGGGTCAGGAGGCAGTTGTCAGGTGGTGCATGATAATGCTACAGTCGATGGTCGGTTGGATTGTGATCGTTACTCATAGCCGATTCTTGGCTGAGCGAGATCCGGAAAGGGATGCGGGTAAGGCCATGGTTATGCGGATAAAGATGGGGAGCCAAGGTACGGAGCTTGTTAATGATAAACAGAGGATTGGTATCTAAGAGAGGGCTTAAGACGGTTAAGGATAACAATATACCTATAGTATTTAAAAAACTAACTATTAAAATGTATTTTACTTGTATAGCTAGGAGTTATTCATAGTTTAAGATATAGGATTTAGCAGGCCCGGCGGTGGTTATTAGGTAGTGTAGAATAATACTATAACTAACGTGTTTGACAAGTATGCGCCGCACTTTTCTGAACCCTTTAACTAGTAATCAATTTAAAACCACTACAAACTATCTAATTAGATAAAACTACTCACTATACTCTTCCCCAGAGATCTCAATTACTACCTGACAGGTCCTTGCATTATGCCCGGCCTTGCCGCATAACGTGTATGATAAGCAAGTGGGCCATCCAAGTAAGTGGGCCACTTCTTGTATACCCTTAAGGTAAAAATTAAAATAAAAACAACACAAGCTATCTAATTAATTAAAACTACTCGCGATACTCTCCTCTAGACGTCTCAATCACTACCTGACAGGTCCTTGCATTATGTCCAGTCTTTCCGCATACACCACAGCGCCGAACGCCCGGTCGCGCCGACCTTTCTTGACCACTACTTCTCGACGATTCGGCCACTACCTGCGCATCTACATCCATCTGATCAACTACTTGCCTTGATTCCCCTGCAGTCATCACCCCTCCTTTCTGTAATCGAGTTCTTTTTGCCCTTCGGCGTCGACTAAGTATCTCATTTGCTTGTTCAAGGTCATTCATCCTAGCCTCTACTAAGGCTAGCTTATGCATGACTGTGCTTGTTCCCTTCTCAAAACACTTCACAGCTTGAATAAGTGACTCTGGAGAGCTGCTATGATGTCTTCTGATTCGTTTCTGTAAGTAGGCAGATTGAGATTGGACCTCAAGAACTGTCTTTGGGGTCTTTGAAACCCATGGGGTTAAGGGTTCAGCAACCTCCTCGGAAGGCGTTGGAGTCCGCAGATTCATATCAAGCTTTGAGATCACGCTTTCCGGGTTAAAAGGAGCAAGCCCAGCTCCTCTAAAACCCCCTTTGATATTTTTTTCGGTTATAGTGGCTTGGAAGGCGGCGTGGAAGGCGGGAAAGAACTCAGTCTTCGAAATATAGGTTATAGAGCATCTGATCAGATGCTCTATTTCTCGACCATATGCCTTCTTTAGTGGCCCAAAGCACCCGATATCAAGAGGCTGAAGTAGATGAGACGCATGAGCCGGAATACAGAGCGTGATGATATTATTCTCCTGGCAATATTTCTCAAAAGCGACGGAGTGGTGACTTTCATGACCATCGAGGATCAGAAGACGATAAGAACCAACTGATCGGTCAGTTGTGCATCGGTTGAAGTTCTTAAGCCACTCAAGGCCCAGTTCATTATTTGTCCAGCCATTTTGGCTCGTTGCAATAACCCAGCCGTTTGGGAGGGTAGGTTCTTCATGCCAGTTGGCAAGGTGATATTGGCCCGCGCCAATGATAAACGGCTCGATCGCCCAGCCTTCCGCATTAATCGCTTGAATGACTGTAATCCATTCACGATTCCCAGGCTGCACTAATTTTGGTCTTCCAAGCCTTTCTGAACCTGTGACGACCATGCCGCTTGAGATAACACCCATCATAAAGCCAGTCTCATCAAAGTTCCAGATATCATCTGATCGGACACCATACTTCGCGATTGCGTTCTGTACGAGCCTAAACCAGCTACGAATAATCGATGGATCTTCGCATTTAGCTCTCTGGTAGTCATATTTCCGAAATAAACGCGTCTTGAGCTCTGGTTGTCGCTTTACAAAGTTATGAGCCCAGCGCTTGCCGACAGGTAACGCATCGCGGTCAGCAAGCAGAGAATTAGCCATTTCTTCCACAAAACGTAATTGTGAGGGAAATCCTCGCGAATCTAGATCAAGAATGAATTGGACTATTATCTGCTCTTCCAGATCAGATAGTTTCCGTGACTTTGGAATCCAATCGCGTCGTGATTGAATGCCTTGCTGGCGGCGACGTAGGCGGCGCTCATCAATCTCATACATCTTTGCAGCGCGTCGGACACTTAATTTCGGGTTATTCTGAAGGGTCTGAAGAGCAAGAAGGGTTTTAGCTTTAATTGAAGGTTGTGACATGATAAATGGTTGAAAACTAATTGATTAGGATTCAGGTAAAATGTATGATGTAAGAGGGAAAGTGTGGCGCATGCTTATTAAACACGTTATAGGCTATTAATTATAACGTGCATGATAAGCGAGTGCTCCAGACAAGCGAGTGCTCCAAAAATCCCTCAACCTACACTATCACTATTCAATCAGATATTTCTCAACAACCTAATATGCCAGAGTCTTCAAATGAAGCTAAGATTATTCTTGCCCTTCAGGCCCTCCAGAATGACCCAAAATTAAGTCTTCGAAAGGCCGCAGCTATATATCATGTTGACCGCTTTACCTTAAGTCGCCGCCGGCATGGCATTCTTTCAAAGCGTGATACTCTCACAAAGTCACGGTTATTATCTGATCAGGAAGAGGATATGATAGTCCAATTCATCCTTGACCTAGATTCGCGAGGATTTCCCTCGCGACTATTATATGCGGAAGATATCGCGAATTCTTTGCGTGCCAACCGCGGCGCGCCACCTGTCGGCAAGCGCTGGGCTCATAGCTTCATCAAGCGACAACCAGAGCTAAAGACACATAAATTTCGCAGATATGACTATCAGAGAGCTAAATGCGAAGATCCGACTATTATTCGTGGCTGGTTTCGGCTTGTAGAGAATACAATCGCGAAATACGGTATCCGATTAGATGATATCTGGAACTTTGATGAGACCGGCTTTATGATGGGCGTGATTGAGCCCGGAATAGTCATCACAGGCTCCCACAGGCAAGGAAGACCAAAGCAAGTACAGCCTGGAAACTGCGAATGGATTACTGTAATCGAGGGGATTAATGCGGAAGGTCAATCGATCCCACCGTTCATCATTGGTGCAGGCAAGGATCACCTTGCAAATTGGTACCAAGAATGCGACCTCCCCGGCGATTGGGTTATTGCATTGAGCGAAAATGGATGGACTAATAATAATCTAGGTCTCGAGTGGCTAAAGCACTTTGATCGGGCTACAGCTAAGCGAACGAACAGTCGCTATCGCCTCTTGATCCTTGATGGTCACGAAAGTCACCACTCCGTCGAATTCGAGGAATATTGCAAAGAGAACAAGATTATCACGCTCTGTATGCCTGCTCATGCCTCTCATCTACTTCAGCCTCTTGACGTAGGGTGCTTTGGGCCGCTGAAAAAGGCATATGGTCGACAAATAGAGCATCTGATTAGATGCTCTATAACCTACATTTCCAAGACTGAGTTCTTTCCTACCTTTCACGCCGCCCACCAAGCTGCTATTACAGAAATTAATATAAAGGGAGGTTTCCGAGGAGCTGGGCTTGCTCCCTTTGACCCAGAAAATGTTATCTCGAAGCTTGATGTGCAGCTACGGACTCCGACGCCTCCCGTAGAGGTCACGATACCATCGACCCCTTGGACTGCAAGGACCCCAAAGACAGTGCTAGAGGCCCAATCGCATTCCAAGTATCTGCAAGGAAGGATCAGAAATCATAAGAGCAGCTCCCCTGAGTCAATAATTGAAGCCGTAAAGCATTTTGAGAAGGCAACAACTGTTCTTATGGATAAGATGGTCTTACTATATGATAGGAATCAACAACTTGAACAACAAAATAAGACAGTAGGGCGACGCCGGAGGGGAAAAAGGACTAAGGTACAGAAAGAAGGGCCTTTAACTATAGGGGAAACATCACAAGCAATTGATCAGATAGATATTGATGCGCAGGTAACAGCTGAATCCTCAAGAGGTGGTCGCGGAAGGTCACAAGGATCAAAGCCTCGGCAATGTAGTATTTGCGGAAAGACCGGGCATACTGCAAGAACCTGTCAGGAGGCAATTGAGGTCAGTAGGGAATAGGATTGTAATTAATTTTAATTGATCAGATAGGTTGTGGTGTTTTTATTACTCTTTTTGAGTCTTTAGGTGTAGATTGGTGGAGCACTCGCTTGTCTGGAGCACTCGCTTATCATGCACGTTACCCAGTCATGTACCTTGGTCGACTCTACTATTTCCACTAATCATATGTGGCTCGAGCTGCTTGCCCTCACAGCTTGCTCCGACGCTATGAGCCCAATATCTCTACTAGATATTTAAAGTCACAAACATCTACACTGTCCTCTCCGTAAACAGCGACTGTCAACTGTCAAGCCATTAATAAAAAATCTTAGGAGAATAAGCTTTAATCATACTTCAGTCTACTGTTGGAGATTACGTGTATTCGGTTCATTGATGTGAATTGGTATATTCATGTTGTGTTCTGTTGAAATCTACCCTTTAGAGGTTTTACCATTTCGGCTGTAATCTTAAAGTATCCCTGCTTGCACGTGAGGCCCCAGCACCTGTTCAAGATCTACCAAGGGATGTGAAATTTCTTTTCCTACACTTAGAGTTCACCCAAATCTACCAATCAGAGCCTGATTAATGTACTCAGTTCCCCGCCCGTAGCGCGATGGCCAACGAAAGCTAATGAAAAGCACACGTAAAGTGGAGACTGTAGCGTTGCCTGGAATACAGGATGCTCAACAAACAAGTATTCACCTACAAAATGATGCATAACGTGTTGTATACAGGGTCAGCGAGCCAAAAAGAAAGAAAAAGAGAAGGGGCGAAAAAAAGGCTGAGCATTCGAGAGAGATATGATCTGGCGCAGTTACGGCCCCTCTGCCTTGGGCAAAATCTGGGCGTTATTTCTGTTGACCCTTTTGAGGTGTGACAGCCAACAGCAACGTTGTCATGTGACTTATGACCATTGATTGTTGGTCAATTTTGACGCGTCTCGAGCTTTTTAATTGAACATCCTACGATAACAATCGACATCCCTCTTCATTCCTAATCACGCGCTACGTTGATCTTACGTAAAAACAAGACTGTATTTTACTGTGCTAACACACCGCCACAGCGCGACCGTAGAGCCGTAGCTGGACGGCTAGCTATCACCTCAAACGCTTCTTGCACTCCCAAGACTCAACCGTTACACTTATTGATCTACGTCCTCGAACGCTCCACGAAATGGCACCTACAGAATTTCTGCAACAATTTGAGAAGATCGAAGAGGTAGTTGCTCGATATGCTTTCAAGCTATCAAGCGTCAGATCTCCGGCTGAAATTTATAAAGAGAAGACGGACGAAATCCGGGGCCGCATCGCTCAATTATGGACAAGCTTGGAACTAGCCCCAGCGCCAGAAAAACTAAGTCTCCAAGACAGTATCGTGAAGTTAGGGGGGCAATTAAAAGAGCTGGAAATAAAATACGAGGCTGGCGTGCAGGACGAGGAGAAGGCGTACAACCGGGCATTACAAGAATTTGCAGACGCGCTCCGCTATGAACTCTTGGAAATTATTGGGCCTACGAAAATAGAGTCGTTTCTACGGAGCATCTCGAGCGAGAATTCTGACCGGCAAGACTCAAACAATGCAGTCGTTACTTGTCAGCCACACGATGCAACTCCCCAAGCGATCGGCGCCAAAGAGGCGTGCGTACCTAAAGGAATGCCCGAAAACAGGCACACAAGTCCGACGACCACTCCCGTCAGCGTAAGCGCCCAATCCATCACCCATATTCATGCTTGCCTACTGACTGTCATAGTACAAACGAAGGAGAACATCGCCAGAATCCATGGGAAGGAAACGACGTCAGGTTGAGAAAGATGACCCTCGTACCAAACTCAGCAATTCTCTTGTCTCTTGTCCAGCTGTGAGGTCTTTGCGAAGACGAACACGGCATAGCCACAGGCGACAAGGCGACAAGAGATCTACCACGGACGAAGACTTTGAGGGCATCACAAACCCGGATGCCGGCAGCATCTATCTCGCATTTTGGGAAAAGTCCAAGGACTGGTTCGCTGTACTCCTACTTCCGATGCAAGATCTCGAAAGCGTCGGCATTTCAGGTTCGATAGAAAGTCTTGGCTTAGCAGAGGTTCTCCCTAGGTGCTACTGCGATAAGCAACATGGCTTTTCCTGGGCGGAGGGATTTAACGACGGCGAGCCTCTGGTCATGGAGCGAGAGTTCCCCGTAATGTACTTTGATGGCCAAGACTTTCCCGCCAAGAGCGCCGTCGGCTGGGTCTCTGCAAGAGATTTGAGGCAGTTCGATGCGAACAACAAGAACTCACTTGTTCCTCACATACGGTCGGTTCGCAAGTTTCTTAAGACTCGGGCAGAAAAACGTTCGCCAGAACGAGAAGTAGACAGGTCAAAGTCTGAGGCGCCTGATGCGACAGAACAGTCATCAATAGAGGCCAACGGCTACCCGTCCACGCCTCTGAAAGGTAAATTGGTAATATACTCCCTTGATGAACTGGATCGCTTACTATGTACAGTTCCTCTTCAACATCGCAGTTCTCAGATGGCGGCTCCTGACCAGGGCCAAGCAGACCTGCGTATTTGGATATGATATATCGATATCAACTGTGCTATCTGGATATATCGATATCGATATAACTCTCTGCCTCTTAAATTGATATCGAGATTGATATCCACCTAAATACCGCTCTCTGATTGGCTGAAAAGATCTTGTCAATCGATTAGATGATGCAAAGGCTTCTGTCGCATATCACCACTAGGTTCGTGCGACTGCATATGAAACACGGGGCGTACCTTGGGGTCGCGTATCCGCTTTCACATCTGGCCTGTCGCATAATCCTAACATGAGCTCAAATAGTTGTTCCCAAACACATGGCTGTTCGATTTCTTTTGTTCTTTAGATAACTCTCATCAATTGACGGGTGCCATCAATGATCCCTGTGGAGCCAGTTGTCTGACAACTTCTCTCAATTTCAACATCAGCACCACCATCTCAGTACTCGTTCAAACGGCCCTAGGTATTCTAGCATAATTAGCTTATCCAGGTGATTTATCGACCATGGCATCATCTCAGACCACCGCCGCCTCTACGCCCTCGATTTCGGACCAGCCCATTACTGGGACGTCTCTGGACTTTTCCCTCTTCTTCAAAGCAACATATCCTGATGAGGACACCCAGAACACCACCGGCGGGTCACGTAAGCGCAAATCCAGGGGTATGGTGATGTATCGATGTCTCCATTGCCCTGCCGATAAGCCCTAGGCGAATCGGAAGCGGGACAACGCATGGCATCACGCCCCGCGGTGCCATGCCGATATTATCTCTTCCCTCGATCGCACGCTCATTGGGGGCAGTTCTGATGTTCTAGATGATGAAAGGGAAGCCACACGCCCTCGGATTGATGCTTTCTTTCCCTCTCGTTACTCGGATGTCTCTCTCCGCCGTATGTTCGACCGCGATCGGTATTTAGATGCGATAATCAGCCTAATCACACGCCGCCGGCTTGCCTTCTCAGCAATTAACTGGGATGAGATGCAAGAGATTATGCTAGCAGCTAATCCTGCTATAGAGGACCTTTTAGTGACCAACCGAAGTGCTCTAATGCGACTGATTGATGCCACATATGAGTTATATTCTTCTCAGCTCATGGCAACTCTTCAAGCTTCCATCTCAAAGGTCCATATCCTCTCTGATCTCTGGACATCGCCACATCGCCATGGGATACTCGCCATCTCTGCGCGATGGGTTGATCAGGATCATCGGCCACAAAGGGCACTGCTAGCGATGCCGGAATGTCGTTATAGCCATAGTGGTGAAACCCAGGCATCTCTAATTATCGATACACTGGCAAAGTACGGCATTGCTTCTAAAGTGGGCTACCATGTAGGGGATAATGCCACTTCAAATGATACCTGCTTGTCTTATCTCTCACGGCGGTTACGAGAAGACTATGGGGTACGATAGCCCTTCCCTTATCTCTGGATTAGGATTAATTGGTTGCTAGTTGACGTTTGATCCCTCTAAGCGCCGTATCCGCTGCGTCGCCCACATTATTAACCTATCCCTCCAAGCATTTCTTCTCGCGTCTTCGAAAGAGGCACTAATCGCCGCTCTTGATGCCACCGATGATACCTCAAACGATCAGTTGTTTGCACAGTTCTACGACACCTTGCACGACGCCGGACAGACAACAAGAACAGATGAAGCCCATCAGAGAAGAAGAGCTTTGCGAAGAGGCAATCGTATACTTGAGAACTTCACTGGATGGCAGCATATCGTGCCCCTACGGAAAGTACACAACATCGCTGTCTGGATACGTAAATCTACGCTTCATACGGCTATATGGGACGATGAAATAAAGCTCCGACTAGGTATAGATAATGCCACACGCTGGATTTCATGGTATCGATTGTTGGATAATTTTCTGCGTTACCAATCCCGTGTAAAACAGTTCCTAATTGAACATGATAGAGAGCTTCAAGACGATATCCTGCTAGCTTCAGAGTGGGAGTTTATTGAACGGACGCATCGTTTCCTACAGCCGTTTGCCTCAACTACGTTGTTGGCCGAAGGGGCGCGATCTACACTCTCCCAATCACTCTCGATAATGGATGTTTTATTGCGACAGTACGAGAAGTATAAGGTCGGTGGCGATGTTTTTTCTTTTATCTAATTGATCGGCTAACTAATTGTCTTATTTAGGAGCTTTATAGTTCAAAGGAAAACCATGATCCCCACATGGTACACTGCATCGATATGGGCTGGTTTGTACTTAATAAGTACTACACCTTATCAGACCAGACACCTGTATATGCCGCCGCACTCCTTCTCGATCCCTCGAAACGAAGAAAATACATTGAGCGGAATTGGCAAGAATCCTGGCACGCGCCTGCTATTGCTGCTGCCCAGCAAATTTGGCTAGATGAATATAATGCCGCGCCAATCCCAGAATCCTTGCGGGTGCCTCTAGATGTGTCCTCTTCCTCTGGGAGGCAGCACAACGAGCTGGATGAGTTGTTGAGCGATATTGCTGTTACTGGTCCTATCTTAGACGACGCCGATGACTTCGAAATCTTTATTGATGCACCACCGACCCGAATAACTGGCTCTCCTCTCCAGTGGTGGCTACATCGAGATCAAAGGAAAGCATATCCGCGGTTATCCCGCATGGCAATTGATATCCTCTCAATCCCTCCTGAATCATCTGATGTTGAGTCTAACTTCTCATCGGCGCGGCGTACGCTATCATGGGATAGAGAGAGCATGACCTGCGAGAACCTGGCGAAGGTTGAGTGTGTGGGCAACTGGATGCGCGAGGGTATCATTGTACCCAAGTCTCACGGTGGCAGGGGCGTTATTTCCAGCGTTGCTGTTGAATTTAGCGTTGAAACAGAGGCAGAGGACTTTCTAGATTAGGGTACTTTCTTGTTCTTTCTTCTAGCCTACAAGAATTATATGTGGTTTATCTGGATATCAACCTTGCTAAAGTGGCTATGTGGCTGTATGGATATCTACCTGGATATCGATATAAGGGCCAGAATTTCGGTGGATATCGATATACGCAGGTCTGAGTTATTGCAAGCCTCTTAGATAAGAGGAAAAGTAGGGGCAGGCGAAGCTGGATTGGAAACCATGGCTGGTTCCTAGCAGAGTTGAGGAAAGATAATACGTCCAGTGGGGATATCTGGTGTTGCCGGCTCTGCGATGATAAGAATGCACCGCGATTTTTTAATGCTCAGTCGACATCATCGGCATCAGCTCATCTTTTCAAGTTCGTGGTACTTCTCATTTCCGGGCTATCACTAACGGTTCTTAGAGCTCATGGGATCACCGAGACCTTTGAAGCGGGTTCATCTGGTGACTCTTCAGTTATCGATCTCCAGAGAAATGCATCCAAGAAACGGCCCGCCTCTTCTTCCTTCCTTCTTCCTCGAGCAAAGATGGCACGGATTAGAGAGCTCTCTGTTGGTTATATCGTTGATTCTAATCTCCCCTTTACTACCTTTGAGAGTACCTATCTGCAGGAGCTGTTCCGTCAGCTGGACTCTGATCTTTATGCTCAGGTGCCCTGGGGTCGAACTGCAACTAAGAAAGATCTAGAGGACATACTCGTTTCAAAGAAAGCGGCTATCAAGGAGGAACTCAATAATACTGTTACCCAGATACATCGACCTCTGGACCTCTCCCAACAGATTAGCTTTTATTTCCATTTTTGGTCACTTTATCGATCGGAGACACTTACATCAAAGCCGGCTGCTGGCTTTCAAGAGGCAGATCGGATCTCACGCCGGCGAGAACATCGCTTACACCATAAGGAACGTGGTCCGTGATTGGGGTATCGATGGTAAGCTCGGGGTCTCGATCTGTGATAATGCGGCCAGTAATGATGTTTGCTTGCGAAACCTCTACACAACTCTCGATGCCTCGATAACTCGAGCGGACACGGAGGCACGAAGGATGCGATGTTTCGGTCATATTCTAAACCTTGTTGCTCAAGCCTTCCTCTACGGCGATGATGCAGCTTCTTTCGAATTTCAGTCTGAGGCTTATGACATGTTAGAGCGGGTTGAAGAAGACCTCGAACACTGGCGAGCCAAGGGTCCGGTTGGGAAGCTTCACAATATCGTCAAGTTCATCCGAGCCTCTCCGCAACGCACCGAAGCTTTCAAAGCACATGCAAGGGAGCAGGAGGAGGTAGACACATATAAGCTTGCAGAAGAATCAACTGCCGAGCTCGAAGTCATACAGAACAACGCTACGAGATGGAACTCGACTTACATGATGATTGAGCGTGCCTTAGTCAAGCAGTCTGAGCTCAACAGCTTCATTCAGGAGTTAGGGCTAGAAGCAGACGCCTCAAAAAGGGTTCCCACGGCTGATGTTCTGACGTCTGATGACTGGAAGGTCCTCAGGGAAGTTAGTCATATCTTGGAGCCGGTCTACAATATGACGATGAGAACACAGGGATGGGGTACAAGCGGGGGTCACGGCCGGCTCTGGGAAGTCATGACAGGAATGGAGTTTGTCCTAGAACATCTCGAAGACTGGAGGGTTCTCTATGAGGATCAAACTGCTGATCCGGCTGCGGAAGAAAGGTATACAACCCAGGGGGAGGAAGCTGGACCGGCCATGGGTGTGACACCAACACTTTCGCGGCAACCGACAGTCGGACAAATCCGGGAGCGACCCTCACGGCAGTCACGATTACCATCACGACTTCAAGGATACGAAATTACACCATTGCGCCGCCGTCGCGAAACGACTCTTCCAGCTCGCCCACCCGCCAACTCACAGTTTAATGAAGATGCGCTTCCTGTAAAGCGTGTCTTGCCTTAATTTTATTGTATTTTCTGTTCCAAGGCTTTTTCTAGATAAGTCATGTCATAAATAAGCTTGCCTGACGATAGAGGCTCGCCGAGCATGTATCATTGGATGAGGCTTTATCGCAGACATCCGCGCCAGTCCTATCTCGTATCCCATACTCGCCCAAGATATCATATATTGTCGCTGCTTGGTTGTCTCCGGAATGAGGTCCCCATACACGGCGTAGAGCAAGGAGTCGCGATTGGACTTGATAGGAGGCGTCGAGATAGTGGGCGTGGAGGCCAAGGAAAGCATACTGGTTTGGAAGTCCATAGGTCAAACCTAAAGCTAATCCTTGTGACCGCCTTCTGCAATTGACTTGATATTACTCCCTTCTTTACCTCGAATAATTTCCGCATAGTATCACGCACTGACTGCCGACTCCACGGTACCTCTTTTGCTAATAATGCATCATGTAAATCGAGCATTCGGCGCAAGTACGGATTCGATGGCGCCGTGAATGGAAGATTGGCAGTAACGATCCAGCCGACCGTCAACTCTTTCGCTTTATTGACATTCGATCTTGCAGTAGGAGACTCCAAGCAACGCCGCTTCGAGGCTAGGTGAATGTCAGCGCGAGACGAATACGAATCTTTATCTGCATTGTTATCCGCCTCGGTGATCATATGAGACCTACATCCCGTAAGACAATGGAGAAGGGATAAAGATCAGGCTCGTATAGATACCATTTACCTTCGGAGGTGCTCAATTGGCGATGTTGTATTTGTGGCGACGAATAATGAGCTTTTGCCTCGTTTATCACATTTCGAGCATACCGGTACCCAGTAGGTCTGCAACGTCCGTAAATCAGGACTGACTTCTGTAAGAAAGAAGCCATGGGCTTGGATCTAACTCCTTCGACCTTTGCGATTCTTATTGGCAATTTATTCTTCTGGTATATATTTCTTGCAGCCGATCTGGACAGTTGGGAGGTCGGCGAGGGTCGTTCTTCCAGCTTCAGTCTTGATGGACGCAGCGTCAAGCTGCCGCTTGAGTGATTTGCGCTGGCCACTAATTCCCAGAAGCGATTCTAACGACTGTTGTTGTGCTGCCATAGCGGGTTACCGGCGAATCGCGGATTACAGATGCTTCTCGTCAGGGAGCGACGTTAATTCTGAACTAGGTGTTTCCACCACGCGAGCGAACGCAAAACACGTACTTGGGTAGGGCCTAGAGATCGGCCGACCCCGTACTATTCATCAAGTCACCAGTGACCGTGCCTATAGCACGGGGGGTACGGTGATAGGGAAAAGGGTCGGCTGACTGGGGAATAAAAATACATATATTTCCATAGCAATTAGTATGAGATAGAAGGTATCTCTGTGTCCAAATTTCTCCGTGAATATCACATGGTTTTTTAAAATCTAGATATTTTCTTTTATTAAGCTATCTCTTATTAAATAAGGTATCTTTCTTTTCCTCAGTCAACCGACCCTTTGCCTGGTCAGGCTACCCCCGGTGCCTGACCCTCTGGCACCATGGGTGGATAGGGTAAGGCAAAGGGGGGCCGGTCTCTAGGCCCTACCCAAGTAGTCCACTTTGAAGGAACAACTTCACCTATTCTAGGGTCGGCAATAGAGGCTGCGTGAACCGGCCTCAAGTACTGGGCTTTATAATTTTCTTCGGATTCCGACAGCCCGGGGACACTGAGATTGCCGGCGTGATCGTTTTCATTCCGCTCGTGAATCAAGGAGTGTATAAAAGGTTCGTCGGAGTTTGGAAGTATAAGGGCTTCAGGGGTGATTAAAGAAACTGATAGCGACACCTGGTTTCGGGTCCAGGTGAACTTGAAGAAGGAGATCGGCTGTGCTGAGTTGACGCGCGATAGCCTCGGCCTCAGCACCGGCTCGAATGCGACGGACAATCTCGTGGACTTCGGCCTCTGGCCGAGTCTGTATAGCACGATAGACAACGGCAGCAGGATGCGACACTTCAAGCGCTTCTAACCTCTCCCTAAAATTACCCTCAGATGTTTGCCGGTAAACACAATCGATGTGCTTTGCTCGACACTGAGAACATGTCGGCCGAGCACCGTTGCACTATGCAAACCATTCAACCCACGTTTATATGAACCTCCAAGAGAAGGGCTACTTCCTGAGGGCTAAGAGACAGAGTTTGGTAGTGGCATACCTTGCTTTTCCGTCGTCGACAGGACTCGCAAGCTAAAGATGTAGAAACTCTTCTTCGTGCTAAGGAAGCTGTTCGATGCCCGGCATGGGTCACTGCCGGATGAGAGCGCGGAGCTGGGAGCAAAGGTCGGAGATCAGTCCCCTGACTTGATTCCTGTGTTGACAAGGTCGAGGAATCTGAGAAATTGGAAGTTCTGTTTGCCATCATATTTGACGTTAGTGACGGGTTGCGGCATTGAAATATATGCAAGGCTACGGCCTCCAGCTATTCAACGGCTGGGCCCCAAAACATCGAAAGCGTGGGAGAATCAGAGAGAGGCTAGATAGGTGTCGCACTAAGCGTGCTTAAAGGTAGAGTGAATATGATGAGCAGCAGCAAAATGTGTTGATTGATGTCTTAAGTTGTCTCTTGTGCGGGGTATTCCATCCCGCAGAGTTACTTAAAGCATACAGCTAGATTACTAATGCCTACCCTGCGACACACCCCCTCAGATTTCACTCTGTATCAGATGAGATCTGTATATCATCTTGATCAATATCCTCTCCTGAAACGTATTCTGGATCAATCCGCGATGAGATATCAACCAGACCTAATTGTTTCACGAAATGAAAATGCTTTTCTGCTGAAAGGGGTTTTGTGAAGCCATCTGCAGGCATGTCTGTTGTAGAAACCCATTGAACTGTAATTTTGCCGTCTTTATGGATCTGTCTTAGCCAAAAGTTGTGGATATCGATATGTTTTAACTTTGATGTTAGTTGTGGTCGCTCTTTCTGGACCAGTCCTACTGTTTGTTGATTGTCACAGAGGATGCGTGGTTGGTGTTGTGGATCGAACTGTATCTGTTCGAACAGTCGGTATAGAGCTATAGTCTCTCTCGCTGTGTGAGACAGCGATAACAGTTCCGCTTCAGTCGTTGACGTGGTTACAGTCTTCTGCTTCGAAGACTGCCACATGATCGCCCCGCTAAACAACTTCATGAGATAGCCCTGGGTGGATTTTCGAGTCTCTGGATCATCCGCGAACGATGCGTCGCTTGACTGCTGTAGTACTTCATCATCGCCTGGCTCTACCTCTGTAGCATTATCTACAGAGCCTGAGAACTCGATGGCATAGTACTGTGTGGTCTGGAGATATGAGAGAACTCGGTTTGCATACCGCAGGTGTTCAGGTGAAGGGTTCATTGTGTGCTGGCTTAACTGGCTAGCTGCATAAGAGATATCTGGTCTTGATACTACTGCTGCGTACAGAATCGATCCTACCTTTTCTTGCATCTCTGTGATCTGTTGTATAGTGGCTTGTCCTTCGAAAGATTGGGGACGATAGGATGAAGTGAGAGGCGTTGCCGTTCTCATTGACTGATCGATCCCGAACTTGACACCGAGTTTGTTGATATATCCATCTTGGCAGATCCAAAGCTTCTTAGCATTGAGGTCTCGGAGGATTCTGATGTTGAGGAAGGAGATTGCTTCGCCCAAATCTTTGATCTCGTATTTGCTGTGTACTGCTGCTTTGAAATTGTTGACTTGTTGAAGGCATTCAGGTTGCGCGATGATGAGAAGATCATCTACGTATAGAAAGAGAATGAGTTGAGTCTCATTATTAATGAGGATACAGGGTTCATCTGGGCAATGTTGAAATCCCAGATCTTTAAGAAACGATGCAAGCTCATTGAACCAGAGCTTTGGTGACTTACGCAGACCGTAGAGCGCTTTGAGCAGTCTCCAGACCTTTCCTGATTGACCATATCCCGGTGGGCATGTGGTGTAGATCTCCTCGTCCATTTCAGCGTTAACGAAGGCGTTCTTGAAGTCAACTTGGTGACATATCAGCCCAAACGCACAGATGAGAGCCATCAGAATCCGGAAGCTTCGATAAGCACCGGTTGCTGCGTAGATGTCTTCACCAGAGTGGTGTTGGAGATCGCCTCTGACACAGATGCGAGCTTTGTGACGAATGAGGTAACCTGCATCGTCCAGTTTGTAGGTAAAGACCCATTTGAGTGGTAGAACTTGTTTGCCTTCAGGGTAATCGACTAGCTCGAATGTCCCTTTCTCCTTGAGTGACTTGATCTCGGCGTCTGAGGCTCGTTTGAAGCCTTGTCTCTCAGGATGCCATTTCAATTGATGCCAAAAGTCAGGAGGTGGAGGCAAGTCCTTTCGTTGGGTTCGTATTGAACGTGCTGATGCGAAAGCGTGGGCGAGTTGCTGTCCCAGCTTAGCGCGTTCCAATCGTAGAGCATGAGCGTGTCTTCGCGCTTGCTTATGGATTTGTTGCCGAGTAAGGCGTGGTTTGAATGTTTCGATTGCATCTTGTCCTTTCTGTGACAATTTGATAATCCTTCCAGAAGTTGTTCTGAGATTCTGGAGCACTGAAGCGTCCGTTATCTTTTTCTTTCTGGGTGATCCTAGTTGTATTGTTGTCTGAGGACGTGGTGATGCTTGGTGGAAAATTACTGGACTCGTGGGCCGCGGCAATGTTGGCGGTTCATCTACGGGTGGTGCAACCTGTATCTCTCCTGCTATTGATCGTTCAGGTGAGATTTGTGGTGTAAGAAGCAATCCTGGTCGGGATAGTTCTGCTTCCGGTTGTATCGAAACAGGAACCGAAGTTGCTGTATTCTCCATGATAGACAATGGCTCGATATCCTCTTCTTCGAGATCAACTTCATTGATCGTGATCGCGAGAGTCTGTCCCGATTCGGGAAGAGTTGTGGCAAGCTGTGGATCGTACATGACTTTCTCATCAACTTGAACATCCCGAGATACAATTACACGATCAAGGTGTGGAACCCAAACTTTATAGATATTGGTTGCGTCCAACCCGACAAGCCATCCCATGACTGCATTTTCTTGTAACTTCGCTTTGGCTGGTCGGGCCTTCTTGTTCTTGATTAAGACGTAGGCAAGCGAACCAATGATTTTGAGATTAGAGAGGTTGGGCTTTCGGCCATGAACCATTTCAAATGGAGTTTGCCATTGTTTTCGTTGAACTGGGATGCGATTGAGGAGGCGAGTAGCATGAGCAACGATGTAGGGCCAGAGTTTCTGAGGTAGATTTCCCTGTATTCGAAGCTTGCGAGCGATAGCTATGATCACCCCCCCAGAACGTTCGGCAAGACCGTTCTGATCTGGCGTATCTGGTGGAGATGAGTTGAATGTAATTCCATTCATTGCAATGAAATACTTCCATCTCTTTCCCAGACCCTTTTCGCCATCCGATTGGATGTATCGCGTAGTGAAACCCCAGTTGTCATTTGTAATGGCTAGAAACTCTTGTGTTATAGAAAGAAGTTCATCTTGATTCTTGTTTGGGAGGTTAAAGGTGATATGGTAAGCTGAGTAGTCGCAATAGAAATGAGCGACCCAGGAGTCAGCGTTGAATGCTTCCTCCATGTCGATAAGATCAAGGTGTATCTTCTCGAAGGGGTAAGATCCTCTCCACGGTGGTATGCGGGAGATTTGTTGATACGCTTGTCCGAGTTGACATTCAGGACAGAGTTCCGACTTTCGTTCGAAGTTGCGAGTCCCGAGTGCGACTCCCTCGACTGCTTGAGGCATGTGTTCAAGAGCCTCCTTTCGAATATGGCCTAGCCTTGCATGCCAGGTATCCATAGAAGCTGTCGCAACTTGAGGCGTTCTCGATTTAGTAGCCATTGCAAAGGATTGCGCTGCCTCTTTATGAGATTGAGCCCTGAATATAATGTCCTTGATGTGGGATTCGGCGACTCGAAAAGCACCATGTTTAGTTACTTTAAAGGCATTTGATCCATCTGAATATTCCATCCAACAAGTCCTCGTATTGAAATAAAGTCCTTGTTGTTCGAGAGAGTGCGTATTGATGAGGTTCCAATGGAATCCAGGGACATAAGCAACGTTCTCGAGTTGAATTAGACCTGCGCCTGTTGGAGTGTCGACATGGACCGTGACATTTCCTATGCCTGTGAGGTGCGTGCCTGAGTTGCCAAACTCTATGGTTTCATCATCGAGTGGTGTGTAATTAGTGAAGCGAGACAGGTCATTGCAGACATGTGTATCCGCACAATTGTCAAGTCGGAAACAATCACCGTACTCGTCTTTTGCGGTTGTGCCAAACGCAAACCTTGACGTAACAAATGCGGCTCTTGATTTGGATAGAAATTTATCTGTGCTTGAAGTCTCGTCCTCTGCTAGATGCTTGGGTTGATTCTTTGTAATATCTGACGGCCAGAACTTAGGCAAGTCAATATTGCTTCTCTTGAGGTTCCTTTCGATGTTTTCTTTAAGGCGTTTGCTTCCCTTGACTGTAGTGATGATTTTCGACTGTATTTGAACGATTGGTGTCCATCCCTCTGGCGCACCCGAAGGATTAAGATAATAACACTCAGTGTACTTGTGGGACATGCCGCAGACGCAATTTCGGAAACCCATGTTCGAGGATGGATGCCCCGTCCGCTGTCTTTTCTGTTGCGGCTGATCCTCTTCGTTCTGCGAATCTGAATCATTGCTATGCTTTCTTCCTTGAAGAGTGGCGTGGGCTGCTCGTCCTCTAATAGCTTTTTCCTTTGGTGGTGCCATTGTCCTGAACTGCTTAATACAGAATCCGATAGTAATCTTCTTCTCGGAGAGGGTTGGACTGAGTTTGCGGAAGGTCTTGAGTGCTCTATTTACTGTATTCTGAGCTTTCTGAACAATGGTGACATCGTCATCTTCACCGTTTTCTTCCTCTTCAGAATCAGTCAAACTTGCGACAGTGGCGGAACCGCTACTGGCATGGTCGGGATTAATCTCGTTGAGCGCAGTGAGAAACGCATTTGAGATCTTCTCCATGGTTTTTGCAGCCTCCTTGACGAGGTTTTTCTCGCTTTCAACCTGAGCTTCCTTGGACTTCATGTAGTTGTAGAACGGTGGGTTTACTTCGCGAGATGATTCAATGAATGCATCACAGATCTGCGACTCGCTGAGGTTCTCTATCTTGTAACGTTTAGCGTTGTTAACGAGAGCAGGCCAGCGGCTGAGCCATTTATCGAGACTGGTGTTGCTAAGGCCCTTCTTAAGCTTTTCAAACTCAGTCCTAACATTCTGCTTCTGGTCTTTCGCAGTGGGTTGGATGCTATCAGCCAGCGCAATAAGTTTGCCGCGGACATCATGGATTCCGAGGTAGTGCTGCTTGAACTCCTGACACACTGTGAGGTCAATGCGATCAGAGACCTTGTCGTATTTCTTCCTTTCGCTATCATAGATAGCCTGGAGGCTGTGATATTTCTGGATCGTGTCCTTGCTTGCTGAGTCCGATGGTTTGGTCGCCGTTAAGACTAAGTTTTCAATCCCTTCTGGATCACAGTAGCTCCAGACGTCATTGCGCACAGCAAGATCCTCAATAGAGTTGATCCAGTTGGTCCAGTCCTCGCGGGAGTTAAGCAAGGTGAGATTGTGATCTTTGATCGACATTTTGTGACATTTAGTCAAGAAAAGGATAGCGTCCTTTTTGAATTGACTTCTGATTAATGTGTTAGCTTCTTGCTGATTAAAGAGATCATGATTGTTAGATTTTAGGAGTCTTCTCTGTTAAAATCTTTTGCGGGTTTCAAGTTGCTGTTTCATATCGCTTCATCTGATACATCCGACTATGAACCGGAAACCAGCATTGCGTCAGTCGGCTCAACTTCGTGCCGATTCCCCTGAGGAGATTTTCAATTTGAGAGAAAGCTCTCATTACGACGAAGTTGATAGCAGAAGACGCTGATGGCGATGGACTTGGCTTGCGGCAGAGAAGATGCTGATCATGATGGAGAGAGGCAATGAAAGAGTCTCCGGGCTCATAACTGTCGCACTAAGCGTGCTTAAAGGTAGAGTGAATATGATGAGCAGCAGCAAAATGTGTTGATTGATGTCTTAAGTTGTCTCTTGTGCGGGGTATTCCATCCCGCAGAGTTACTTAAAGCATACAGCTAGATTACTAATGCCTACCCTGCGACAATAGGAAAGACGGAGATGCTGATTCAGAGCGGGGGTAAACTTGCATGACGGGAGGTACAAGGATGTGGGCTCCCATTGGCTAACTGCTGACGGAGTTAGGGTCCGTGGTCTAATTCGTCGGACGTCTAGCAGTTATGCCCCACCTCGTTTGGCAACCGACCAACTCCTTTAGGTGGGAAATAAAAGGGCGCTAGCATGATATTGAGCAACTGACGAACTCCAGTTCACCCGCGACAAGTGGTACGATACATCTAAAAACTCGTAAATATGTAAAACCAGCCCCAGATTTTGGTTATAGATTTTGTTACTTAATAAAGTATAGTAAACGCGATGATAGCTGGTATTTGACTGGAGACTCTGCTTTTGATGTTCTTTAGTTGACAGGGATGGCCTGCACAAAATCCCCAATCAGAGCTTCACATGAACTGCTGTAGAGAAGCATACCGGCGTAGGTTAGTTATAATATATCCAGAAGTGAATAATTTAATCGCAGAAAGCCAGGATGTTATCTATTTAGATGCTCAGATATATACAGGTATTTTCATATTAATTATAGCATGTAAATTGACCGCATTGCAGTATAAACCTGGATTTACGTGTTTCGTCAGCCCGTCTCCAGCAGGAGGGGGAGCTGTATGTATTCGAGGTCCTCGAATGGACCATTACCTCGAGTATCCTTGATAAGGATCTTGTCGAAGCCCCTCGGCTTGATTGTTGAGCTCTCTTCCTCTGCTGTTGGTCGACAGCGCTGCGGCGTGAGCGCATATTGACGTCACTTCCTGCAACACCGCCCCGCTCCATTACGCTGAGAGGCTGTCGGTGTTGATGTGGGGTATCATTATTTCGCCCAATCACCAATCACGCAAATAAAGATGGCGAATCCCTGCTCGTTATTACAGTATTGAGTTGATTCACTTCTATAAAATTGTTGCATTTTTACCTAGTCCCCTACTGCTCTCAATGGTGTTACGCACTCTCAAATGTCCTCCTCCCCTCCACTACAATCTCTCGCCAACAACGGAATACTTTCGAGTGTCCCCGGATTTCGTAGACTTGTACCACTTCCAGTTTCGACTTCTGAGAGCACCAGCTCTGGCTCCGACCAGGGACCATCTCTACTATCCCATCTCCGTCCTCGAGCCAACCTGACAAAGATCGCCTGTGAATCGTGTCGGAAACGAAAGGTCAAGGCACGTGCAGAGTTTCACATTTTCATGTTTCTTCTAGATAGAAATCTGACAAGTTCGGCCCCGCTAACTCGCCATCTCTCCCACGCAGTGCTGTGGCGAACGTCCGAAATGCAGGGGTTGCATCAACAGGGGTGTCCAATGCCATTACCAGGCTGCAAGCTGGGACCTAAAGCGGAAGTACGATGAGATACGAGAAAAATCCAATATCTATGAACAACTCTGCTACCTCTTGACGTATCTGCCGGAGCGAGAGGTCCAGGGCATCCTCCGCAGACTTCGCGAGGGCGCCGATGTTGCCACAACCATGCGGCAGGTGAAAGACGGCGACCTTCCGCTACAACCAGCATGGGCACCAGGGACACGCCTTCATTATGAGTTTCCCTTATTCCACTTCCATGCCTGCTGCTCTATTATCACCGGAACAACCCGTATCTCGGCTCCACAGTATTCGAAATTACGTCTCACGCTCTGCCGCAGTCAGCAGAGCAAACGGAGGCTTGGGCAAGCCAGCCTGAGACCATCTACATGACGCCGTATAACATAGCAGAACTGATGGACCCTTACATACCGAACATCCAAATTTCCAGGTGGACATCAGTTGAGACAGACGATGAGTTGCTGCGAGCACTCTTGCGAGCATACTTTCTCTATGACTATGCAAATTACACTTGTTTTCAGAAAGACATCTTCCTCCAGGCCATGAGAGACAGCGATACTCGATTTTGTTCTCCCTTACTTGTCAACGCTGTCCTAGCTG
This sequence comes from Fusarium oxysporum f. sp. lycopersici 4287, assembly GCF_000149955.1. Lineage (NCBI taxonomy): Eukaryota > Fungi > Ascomycota > Sordariomycetes > Hypocreales > Nectriaceae > Fusarium > Fusarium oxysporum. The sequence continues at coordinate 2,191,383 of NC_030988.1, read as the reverse complement.
AGGCATGCGTAGGTCACAAGAACGCAATAACACGTAGATTTGCTAATCCGTTACTCAGCATAGTTATCGTAAAGCCACTCACCGTGCCCAGTACTGGAGACCAGAAACTCTGGGCTACAGGTTCCTCGCAGAGGCGAAACGACTCTGGGCGCTAGAGAGCGGTAAGTGCAAGCTCACTACTCTACACGCCGCAATGGTGTTGCATGTCATCTATACCATGAATGGGATGGATCAGGTCGGCATATCTTATCTGCTTCAGTCGGTTCAATTGGCGCAGAGCCTGAAGCTTTTTGCACCGGAGCAAACGGAAGGGAGAACGAAGACTGCCCGTGTATTTACTGCTTGGGCCCTGTATCGCTGGCAATCGTGGGTCTTCTTACTCTATGTTCTACACAATCTGGGAAAGGCTGATGAATAGGCGATAGATTGCAGGCCTTCCACAATATGAGGGCTTCCCTGATCAGAGGACCTCCAGCGACGCCTATGCCAGACCTAGACGAGGAACCGTCGTGGTATGGGGAACTCTGGTTAAGATACCCGCCCAGTTCGACACTGGTACCAATGCACTTTGGATATGTCTATCGAGCTCAAACGGAACTACGCCGTATTTCAAATGGCATTACCTGTATTATGTTTACGGGCCAAAAAACAGCTCGGAGTTTGCCATCAAGCGAACTTGATCGTTTACAAAAGGTACTCGACGACTGGTACATTGCTCTCCCAGAACCCATCAAGTCGCACAAGGCAGTGCTACCGTGCCAGCTCATAATGCAGTAAGTTCCAAAACAGCAATAAGACTATATTGCGCGGGCCTCGAGGTTGACATATAGGCAGCATGGAGTACTGCGTCCTGCTCTTTAAAGTCGCTCAAATGGTGCAAGAAGGGATGAAGCCGCCACGCCTATCGACAGGTGTTAAAGCACTTAATAATAACACTCAACATTCTAGAGCTGTTGCATACGCTTTAAGATGCCTCGAAACTGTACTTCGTCTCTACTACCTACGCCACAGCTTCGAGCACGGCGACACATACCTGACCTATTTCCTCTCCATCCTAGCAAATACGACCATCGAGAACATGAATAGGGACTCAGTATCCCCGGATGATACGGAAACTCTTAAAATCCTACGTGCAACGCTTCTCCTCGCTGTTAAAGGCCTCTACGACCAAGGCCAGCACGTATACGTCTCGTCCGCCATGTGCCGGCTGATAAGGGACCGCATGACGAAGGAAGACATGGACGCGCTGAGGCGACACACGACGTGGAAGGACGATCAACCGCTGGTCCCACAATATGTTAGATCGACGTTTCCGGTGACAATTGTGATGCTGGAAGAGGATTGGCAGATGGAGACAGTGGAGAATCTGGCCAAGAAGTATGATCAGTTGGCACTCGAGGCGAATGAGGGTGAAAGTAGTATGGTCATCACGCCGGATGGGAAGTCTGAACAGACTGGATGAAAGCTATTGATCGACGGACTTGTCCTCCCAGTCAATAAACGCCCATCTGCGAGACAAACAGCAACAGGAAACGAGGATCGACATCAAAACCGGAGGGTAACCTCCGGCGTTCCAGCCACGTAGTCTTTATTAGATATCGCCCCTCTGGACCGGACCTCTCTTGAACAACACGATCTCGCCCCAGGGGGCAACACTACTTCACTCGGCGGAGCAAAATCAAATCAGGGTCACTTATGATATCTTTCTCGTCATGTGGAAAGCCTTAGCACGCCTGCAATCCCATCCAGGCTGCTTATGTCAAGTAAATACCGGCCACTGGTTCCTAATACTATACCAGAATCGAGTTTAACGGAGGATATCTCTTGCTCCTAGTCTCAGTCTTCGCTTTCAGGCCACATCAAGATCCCCCGAGCGGGAACTCGTACGGCCTGCGAATCGTATCGAAAGAAGAAGATGCGCGTAAGACCTCCCTGAATGCGGTTATTGATTTTATATAAGAATTATGTAGCTTAAGATAAGTGCAGTGCAAAGGCGGCAAGCCTATATAAGCGCTGTATTAAAACTACTATAGATTGCATCTACTGTACCGATAAGTAGGAAAAGAGCATACTAGCCCTGGAAGGGCGCAATAGCGAGTTGATGACCGAGTTAGAATAGCTATGTAATTTACCTATTGAGACGTCGTAACATAGACCTACGCTAGTACCATACACACCAACTAAAGTCCCCAATTGGACGCTCCATTTCTTTACGTACAGTAGGTGAAAGGGCGACTAGTGCTGCCTTGGAGCTTCTGGAGCTGGTTACCAATCAACCCAATCCAGTCCAATCCTTCGAGAAACCCAAATTTAGTCCAGCCAGTCCAATCCATATTGCCTCCAATCCAATTATATCACTGACTGAGAAGCAATAACCAAACTCATAATCATTGAACAAGGGGCCAGTGTAAAGACAAGGCAGGACCAGCTGCTAAAGTACTACTTAGTCGCCTCGGAAGTGACAGCAGATGCCTTCATGAATTCCTTGAACATACCGATTAATGAATCCATCTTATTATCCATCTTCGCAGTCATATCCTTCATATCCTTCAGCTGGCTTTCTAGGCTCTCGACCCTGTCCTCCAGCTTCCGGAGCATTCGAGTGATGCGCTCCTCCTTGAGCTCCTCCTTGAGCTCCTCCTTGGGTGTCCCCTCGGTGGCGAGAGTAAAGGTGGCCTCCTCAGCCTTGGCCTCCTCCTTGGGAGGAGGAGGCTTGAAGCTCTCAATGGTCTTCTTATAAGCCTCAGACTCGGTGACGGTGGTAGCGAGCTCCTTAGCCTCAGCGATCTTGAGTTTCAGCTGGGCGACCCAGTTGTCACGTTCAGCAGTGTTGGCAGCCTTGAAGCTGTGCTTATTGCCCTTGGAGGTGAAATGGAACTTGTGGGAGGCATCTATCTCGGGCTCAGTGGCGTCGGCCTGTGGGGCACGTCATTAGAATAAACTATGCACTCTGCAGAGGGTTTTCTTTTGTGGATCCGCGGGAGCTTAGCTTACCAGGCTGATGATGCCGGATGGGTTCATTTTGTCGCCGAAGAAGAGGAGACCCTGACCGGTGTGAGAGGCCCAGGCGATGTTGCTGTGGGCAGTCTCGGCCGACTTCTCGGTCTTAAGGTACTGTGTGAGCGCTTTGGGCTCGAAGGCGTCGGTGCCGAAGAAGAAGAACTCCTTGCTGGCAATCAGGCTCCTGTGGGGGAATCAAGGTCAGCAAACGGGACATGTGCATCGTGATGCGACGTCGCGGCGTGACGCACGTGCAAGGGCTTACCTGGGGAAGCTGAAGTCATGAGCCTTGTGGCCCAGATGGCCCTCCTCAATGGGCTTGATCTCCTTGTTCTCAGTCTTGGACTTCTCAGTCTCAGTAGGCTTGTTCTCCTCAGCGGGCTTGTCCTCGGTGGCGAGAGCCTCGGTGGGGGTCTCATTGACGGGAGCGGGAGTGGTCTCGGGCTTGATCTCCTGAGGGACCTCGACGTTCTTCTGTTCCTCGGCCATTTTGAATAGAGTTGTAGTGAGAGTAGGTTTTTTTTGTCACAAACAAATGCGGAGGTATAATAAAGAAAAAAGATCCTAATAGATCCAGGCACAGAAAAAGCGTTGGATGTTTGAGTGTGGTCTTGGGACAGAGTGGCGAGGAAGAAAGAGTAGGGAAAGGCTGCTGGAGGACGGGGACGCGGGGGGTTACGAATGACCAAAACATCACAAAAGTAGCTCAGCATGGATACATACTTTCCACCAGCTCAACCTACAACAGATCTTGGTCCCATGCTAGTTCCCGGTGATCATCGCCACATTTCACCCTTGTCTGCACCAAAACGACTCGAGTGCTGAATAGAAGGTGGGCTTCTTGTGACAATCTGCAAAGAAGTTGCCCCAACAGAGGGGCATCCAGAATACGTATCCAGCCGCTTCTAGCAGACAAGCAAGCAAGTAGGCTCATGCCGATTGATAGCAGAGAAGTCAAAATTACATCGCGACAAGCAAAAGGGATGGTTTCGACGACATAAATGGATGACTTTCTGCGGGGTATTCTACTACTTGTCGCACCACCCGATATCTATTGCTCTGACTATGTTCAGATGACAAGAGTTCCCGATTATCGATGATGGGAAGCGGCGTCATTAGGCGTCATTACAGATCTGTGGGAAGGTTCTTGCTCAAAGGCAATGTTTTTGCTTCTGGGAGGGAGAGAAGGGAGTGGATTAGTACGTAGCCTAGCCACAGTATTGGCTTCTCTAAAATGATAATTGATCTCTTTTCAATTCCAACGATGTCGTCCCAGCCGGGGTGAATATTCAGCCTTGCAGGACAGATGGCTACGGCTCAAAGGTGCTGGCTCCAAGCGGATAGGAGCAGCTCAATGTATATCGTTTTGGGAGAAAAGTGGGGTTGTTCAAATATCCAATAGATCCGAATCGATCATTTTTGTATCCAAATCGAATCAAATTAGAGACTCGATTTGATATGATTTGTTTGTTTGCAAGCCTGAGCTTGATTTTGAGGAAGCAAGCCTCTTCTGGGTCTCAACTGCCTTATTCGATGACCTCCCAATAGTGCCAGTACTTATGGCTCGATATGGGATGGCAATAAGCTTCATGGCTCTGATGTGATCCATGTGATCAATCCACACCCTCAGCAGTCATCGGTGGTGTAGGGAACAAGTCGCCGCTTGAGGCGTCATCGTGACGTATCTACCTCGTACGCCTCCGCTCATTTTCCTTTACAGACTTGTATGTGTTGTATCGTGTCGTCGACAGGGGGTTGTTGGCGCCAGCAGCCCTCTGGCTCGAATGCATGACGATGAACCAAGCTTCTCGTGTAGCACCGGTGGCAATGCGGAAGGTACGGCCGCTCAGGTCGAAATAGATGCCCTGCACGTGCTTTGCACTATACGGGGCACTCCAATGGCGAAACGATATCGTGATATTGTCAAAGACGTGACTGGGCCTGCAGATCGGCCGGCGCGGTAGACCGACGATGCTAACGAAATCGAGTCGAAAGACGGGGTAATAATCGTCTTCCTCGCTTGCCGGCTTTGAGCCTGTCTTCTTGCTCCATAGTCCCAGGCAACTCGGCGCTGTAGGAGGTCAAGAGCACGTGCCCTAGACGATATGTGAAGGTCTTAATCGGCCTCTCCAGAGGATTCATCGTCTCAATGGCCATCCTCGTCGAGTGCTATGAAGCAACCATTCTTTTCGCCTTCATCTGTGTTGTAGGCGCACTCATCACTTCGAACTACCCTTTGTGGAGGCTCTGCGTGTGATAGAAAACATCGCAGAAGCGGATCGGCTTGATCTCTTTCAGCTGTGGCTGTAGCTTTGACATGCAGATGACTGCGAAGAGCGAATTGGCCCTCGTTGTTGTCAAGAACCTTGTCCATCCATTGGATTTGTTTCTGGGTTCGTTCACAAAGATCGGGGACGGATTCAACGACATTAAGCAACCACATCATGTTATGTCGGTAGGTAGCAGTATTGTCGGTCGAAAGTGCTTGGTCCCTTCGTACTCCTTCAAGACGATGCCGGCTGAAATGGGCAGAAGTAAGAAGTCCTCTCTTCCGCGTTCCCGGTCCTCCCAATGTGGCAGGTACCAAGGGAGCTGATAGGGTCGTCCATGTTCTGCATACCATCGTGGGCCGACAAGTTTCGAGAAGTGCTCGACAGACGAGCATATCAAACTCCGCTGTGCTAGTCCGGTATTACACAAGCGATCCGTCTCGTACATGCATTTCCACCATAATCTACAAAGCACGCTTTCCAAGGAGTGGAAGTACCCCACTGTCATATCCTCGGACTTCGTGTCTGGCGCGATGTCTGGGTGTCGGGTATTATGATCACGGACCCATTGCCATGGAATACGGGCGTTATCTTCAGGTGGAGAGAAGTATGGCGCCCAAAATTGGATCTTGAAGAATGTTGGTTTTCCATGGTACCAAGACTTGTCATGTTGATAGGTGCCGACCTCGTTTTTCTGACTACTGTTGAGTGCAACCATGATATAATCTCCAACTACATGACTAAACCGGCAATCGAACTGCCCTGCATATTGCTGAACTGTCTCCCAAGACTCTTTGAACGCCGGTAGAGTCTGAAGAAGTAAAGATGATTCCACGACGGTGGGCTGGGTCGGTGGAAAAGATGACGGAACACGAAAGACGACCACCCATCATGAGGTGGCAAGTACTTTTGTGTAGTTATCCAACAGGGTAACTCTTGAGGTAACTTATCTGGGTCGGTATCTGAGTAGAGTTTAGCATAGAGAGCCCATAGGTATCTAAAGTCGGTCAATTTCGTTTACCTACCTCAGGTCGGCTCTCTATTCTGTCCCAAGGATGCTCTCGGGGGTTAGCAGGGATTGTGTTGGTACTGACCACCATGCTGTGATTGGCCCGCTGTAGGGTTCTCAATTGCCACGGGTGGTATAATGACCAAGAGCTGGAGTGACACAATATTGCTATAGGTTAGACAACTGGTATTGATGGCTCATACGAAATCTAACATTCTCGTTGTGCGCGCACCGTGTCATTCCCACCTAGACTATACCTCAGCTCAGCTCTAAATCTGATCTCGTCTCATCTTTTTGGCCGGTGAAAGCCCTTTCTTTGCTTATCTTTCCCCTCAGCTCAGTCCTCATGTCTGATGATAATTGTGGGGCCCCAAAAGCCGCACTTTAACCCTTGTGTTGGATTGACATCTTGTTTAGTAATACTTAAGTCGATTTTTAAGTACTGTCTGAGTACCAATAGGCCTTTTCTTTGGAAGTAGTGGAATGGTATTTCCAGTTAACTCCGGTTAAAAGACGGAACACTATGTGAAGGTTGGTTCATTTGACGCATAAACAAAATACTAAAGGTGATTCAGACCCTTACTTGCCCCTCATATTACATTTAAGGTTTTCAACCTCGGTAACTGCGCGGTCGTTGAAGATTGAATCGAGGTCGTCGAAACGTGAGAAAAGAATTCCTCTCATCCGAGTCGCCCAGCTGCAACTGTGCATCCAATGAACCAGGTTATCTCCAGGCTATCCCCTGGTTATCCTCATCTGACTGTTGATCTACGATTTTCGGATCTTGGACTGCAAAACAGGATTGCGATGAATTAAGATGTGTACACACAGAAGAAGTCGTCGCTTGAAATTCATGATGCTCATCGCCAATCACAAACACGGCAACTATGAAGCACCATTGAACTTATACGTCATTTTATATCCTGAATTTCTCTCTCACTAGGCTGAAGATTTTGAGTTGATTTCTGAGTGATGATATTCCTAAGGCCATGACCTATCTGGTGCCACTGTCACGCTGCCATGTTTTGGAGCCCAGAAGAACCCTGAACAACCCCTCGTCGATCACTGGTGCTGCTGTCACTGTCATACGGCCGCGGGGCTGTGGTGGTGAATGTAGTGTCTGTACCCCAATTCTCGGAAGAGAACGCTTGCTTTGTCAACTTATCCACTGCTTTATATGCCTGTTTCGCAATGTACTGTTGAATCAGAGTACATTCGCATTCGCCATGCCTCAGAATTTCGAATTTGAGTTGGGAAACCTCCTGCTGAAGGTCGCTATAGCAAGAAGAAAGTAGTCGATGTCGATCTTGCAATTCTTCCATCCGAGAGGTCAACTCGTTTGCTTGATCCTTTTTGCGATCACGACATTTGGCAGCCGCCCTCCGGTTTCGTTCCCGAACTTTCATCTGTTGTTCGCTCTTAGCATCATCCAGCTCTGTTCTTGTCTCCCGACAATTTCTTTTCTCGCATAGCAACCTCCTGTTTACAGACTGCTTCCCAGCCTTTCTTCTCTTTGGCGGCTCTGGTGTCGATTGGTATCTGGTAAAATCTGATGTAGTGAAGGGCTCTAGGCTTTCTTGATCATTATCACGATTCCTAATAGAGCTTTGTGTGTCCTCCTTGGTTGTGGTGGTCTGTGATGTGGGAAAGCTGAATCCAGCTGACTGCTGGTTTTTGGAAGATATGGGCGATAGTTGAGTAGTGCCGAAGCTCGGATCATCCATCCAGCCACCAGCCATTTCATCATGGAAGTAATGCTCTGAAGTTGGGGTTGGAAGAGACGGAGTTTGAGAACTCGACGAGTTTGTTGGGAAGGATTGATTAGAGGAACTCATCCAATGCCATGGAATGAGGTATTCGGGCAAGGCTTGCCAGGTAGAATCAAAGAAATATTGAGTATCAATAGGTGTATTACTTTCAATTAAATAATCAGTTGGGAAGTAGTTGTTTTCTGCTAGGGTTTCCGCAAAAGCCATAATTCGTACGTGATGGAATTTTTCCTCGACCTGTTGTCAATTTATTCCGTGAATTAATGTGTGACACTCGGTGGTTACAAATTGAGTGGTTAGACGTGATGAAGTGTGCACAGGGATTCGAATTAAACCAGTCGTGGGTCGAAAACAATAACTTATGACAAAGAAGACTTGCCTTTGCATATAATACGTCTCCTCTCAGTTGGTCTCATCCAGAGTATGTGGGGGGCTGTTAAAAATCGCCAAAAAGCCCTCTAGCCAAAGTAACATCAGGTAATATCAGTGATGCTCGACTGAAGGCAAGGGGCCGAGTCAGCCTAGTCATTCGCTTTCACAAATGTCTCTTTGAAGCCATTTAAAGTTTGAAACACTCGAATGGTGTTATTTACTTAGGCCTTGAGGTGTCTGTTTTCGTTACGATGCATGGACCCTTCAGCTTTTGGAGCTAAAAATGGTGGAGTACGTCACGCACTGCATCGTTATTACTGTTCGGCACCAGAGGACTGTAAGGCTCAACTTCGCATACATGATACCTTTGGCTTTGAAAGAACGATTGGTCTGTGAGAATCATGAGTTGAGGTGTTTCAAGATCAAATGGTGGTGATCTGATGTGCTCGCAACACCTTCTGTTGGGTTGATGCGCATGCATCGATGAATCAACAGACTCACCAAGTGCCATGTGATATTGGGTCGTTACATTGGGACTAGACTTTCTATTGCTCCTAGTACGCGAAATCATACGAGCCCCATTTTGCGCCGGAGGTCTCGGTGAGGCGCCAAGGAGATATGATTATGATCTGACGTAGCATGTTCGCGTGGACTCGACTCCAACACTGGAGCCGACTTTGAGGGTCTCTGGGCCAGGTAATAAGTCAAGTTGTGCGTAAGCTTTTAGTTTATCGGCCGCACCAACACCTGCAAGCCACAGACCTGGCTGACTGGATCCATTCGGAGAGTCAGACTAGTGTTCCATTTATCCCAAGAATAGAATAGGATTGATCGTGAGTCAATATATCTTCTAAATCCACCGTGAAGTTGATATCAGAGATATTATCCCAATATTCCTGGCCATATATAACATCGCACAGAAAAGAACAAAGAGTTTGAGCCAAGCCCATCCAATTCAGAGAGCCCGATGCCGAAAACGAACTTGTTGTAACCTTGCCCTCCTTTATGCTTTCCCTCACGATAATGCGGAGCTGAAGATTCTGAGACTGTCTTCCAATAATCCCGCGTAGAATGGCAGATAATGGACTGTTCAAAGGCCATGTTGGCAATTATAACGAAACCAAAGATATGTGGGAAAATCCGGGGATCCCCCTTCCCTTCAGGATTCAGACTAACAGTCTGAAAGTCCTAGATATAAAGTTTAAAGTCCTAACGTACATGATAAGCAAGTGGACCAGAAAAGTGAGTGGACCAAAAATTAATTTCTTAGCATTTACACCTGAAGGTCTAACTAGTATCTTTATTAAGCTTCCAAAAATCAGAATTAATTTACTAGAAGCTCATAATTGTAGGGTATATTGAATGGATAATATATTTTATATAACTTAGTTTTTAAAATTCTGAAATTCTTTTACTTAAGAATAAATAAAAAATCTTATTCGCACTGTCTTTTTCAAGACTTTTAAATTTGACCAGCTACCGTACATGATAAGCATGCGCCGCGCTTTTCTTCCTTGCCGCATCTCCCACAGCGCCGAACCCCCGGTCGCACCGACCTCCCCTAACCACCACTTTTCGACAATTCGGCTACTACCTGCGTATCTATATCTATCTGATCAGTTAGATTCCGACCTTCCTCTACTGTCATCTTCCCTCTATTCTGTAGGCGGGTTCTTTTTGCTCTGCGCCGTCGGCTGAGTATCTCATTCGCCTGTCGAAAATCTTGGATCTCAGCCCTCATTAAAGCCATCTCATGCATAACTGCCTTTGTTCCTTTTGAAAGAGACTTTAGTGCTTCTAAAATTGACTCTAGAGAGCTTCTTTGATGCCTTCTAACTCGTCTTTCAAGGTATTCAGACTGCGATTCAGCCTCAATAATTGTCTTCGGGGTCTTTGAAGTCCAAGGTTGTGCCTGGCCTGCTTCCTCCTCAGCAGGTGTTGGAGTCCGTAGCTGCACATCAAGCTTTGAGACTACACTTTCTGGATCAAAAGGGACAAGGCCAGCTCCCTAAAACCTCCTTTAATATCCTTCTCGGTCATAGTAGCCTGAAAAGCGGCATAAAAGGCCGGGAAGAACTCGGTCTTGGAAATATGTGTTATAGAGCTTCTGATTAGATGCTCAATTTCTCGACCATATGCCTTTTTCAGCGGCCCAAAGCACCCGACGCCAAGAGGTTGAAGTAGATGAGATGAATGAGGCGGCATACAAAGCGTAATGATATTATGCTCCTCACAATATATCTCAAAGTCGGTCGAGTGGTGACTTTCGTGACCATCAAGGATCAGAAGACGATAGGAACCAACTGATCGATTGGCTGTAGATCGGTCAAAGTGCTTTAGCCACTCGAGACCCGTCTCATTATCTGTCCAGCCATTTTGGGTCGTGGTGATAGCCCAATCGCCCGGGAGGTTGCTTTCTCGGTACCAATTGGCAAGGTGATATTGGCCTGCAACCACGATAAATGGATCAATTGCCCAGCCTTCCGCATTAATCGCCTGGATAACTGTAACCCATTCCCGATTTCCAGGCTGCACAGCTTTTGGCTTTCCACGCCTTTCTGCGCCTGTAGTAACTATACCGCTTCCAATCATGCCCATCATAAAGCCGGTCTCATCAAAGTTATAGATATCATCTGATCGGATACCATACTTTGCGATTGTATTCTGTACGAGCCTGAACCAATTGCGAATAGTAGTCGGATCTTCACATCTAGCCCTTTGATAGTCATATCTCCGCTGAAAACGCGTCTTGAGGTCTGGTTGCCGCTTGACAAAATTGATAGCCCAGCGCTTGCCAACTGGTGATGCATCGCGATCAGTAAGCAGTCCATTGGCCATTTCTTCAACACTACGATGCCGGGGAGGAAATCCTCGCGAATCGAGGTCGAGAATATACTGAACTATGATCTGTTCCTCTAGATCAGATAGTTTCTGCGACTTTGGGATAGTATCATGTATAGAGAGTATGCCTTTGCGTCGGCGCCATAGCTTCATAGGACCAACTTCATATATCTCTGCAGCTCATCGGAGCGTTAACTTAGGGTTATTTTGGAGCGCCTGAAGAGCAAGAAGAACTCTAGCCTCTTCATTTAATTGTGGCATATTAGGTGGTTGAGAATTAATTGATCAGATATAAAGTGAGGTGTATGAGGGATTTTTATAACACCCGCTTATCGTCTACGTTATATTTCCTCTGATCTAATTTCCCCTTATCCCGAGCACTACAAGCCTAATATCTTAATATATCATAATCGCTGATAAAACCTCGGCTAATGAACGCCTTTAGCATCACCGCGCCTATCTGGAATAAATATCGACTTGCATAGTGGGCAGTCGATATGGTGTTTCTGGAACCAGGAGTCAATGCAACTCGTATGGAAGACATGTTTACATTTCAACCGTCGGACATCGTCCTGGTCCCCCAGAACTTCGATGCATATTGCACTATCCTGATGTCAGTATGGGCAGAAAACTCTCTCATTTCAACTTGGAACTTACCAGACTTCAGCTGAACTAGACTGCGTTGAAGCCCAGGTTGCCTGCTTCTTTAGCCCCTTTGCTGCTTCGTATTTTTGTGACGGGTTTGCGTCGTTTACCGTCCGTAGATCGACTGTATCCTTGGGTGAAGGTTTCGCCGCCTCGATGTCTCCCTGGGGTTGGGGATGATGATATAGTGATTTCACAATGAAGCTACCTTTATTAACATGGACACGGACCGCACATCTACGAAGGAAACGCGTACAAAATGATGATTACCAAAGGTACACCGATGATGCCGCCCACTAACCCAGAGAAAATAGGTGTAGGCGTCGATGGGGTGGAGGCGTCACTCTGATTTGTTAAGTTGTCTCGCGGGATGTAAGCCATGAATCGTGGTTTTCAATGAAGATTTTGTGTCAAATTTCTCGCAATGCCAAGTGGAATACAGCGAGTTATAAAGGCTGCGTTTCGCATCAGTTGCGGTCTCTATCGATGTTTTCTGAGCATATGATTGTGGGTTCCCGCGCCAAAGATCATAATGGAACCATGTTTAAGCCACTTGTTGGCGACTGTTTTCACTGCATATCGAGCGAGAGGGTGCGCTTGAGAGCCAAACAGGAGGGATGTGCGATTTGTGCTTGATCATACGTTAACCCTGAGGTTCGATCTAGACTAGACTCAGATGAGCCTAGCGGCATCCACTACAAGTCCGATGACGTGATGCCAGTGATCATGGTCGCCAATTAATGTCAAGACGCGACCACATGTGAATGCAACTAATAAACAGATTAGCCCAGATCCAACCCTGGAGAGATTCCGTCTTCAACGTGGTGTCATGGTGGGCTTATGTGGCTTATCTGGTCCTGTGGCTTTACAGTGGTGTACTGTGCGGCCCTCTCCTCTAGGCACTTTCAGCATCTAGGAATCAGGTCATAGCCACGTGAGCCGATAAATTGACACTCGACCATTCCCCACTGGCCAGCCCCGAACTGTGACGGTTGGGTTTTCCAACTGGATAAACTAGACCTACGCTACTATACTACTAATGAGTGATGGATGAATGAACGAATTTATTCCGCCCGGGGAGGATACGCCTCATAAGGCCTAGAACGTTAAATCTCGTTACATTCTTTTCCCCGACTTCTGGCTCAGACCTCACCAATCCCTACTCCCCGCCACATTTCCCAGCCTCGCTTGTCCCTGCGATAGGCTTGCTTGAAGGCGGACTTCTCCGTGTTCAGCATCCTATCTTCAGCAGCTGAAGCATGGTCTGTCAACTTGAGGCTGTTCAATGTTAGTAGTCAACTGTGATGTTCATGTTTAATATGTTCTGTTTTCCCTTTCTCAACTCAGTCTTCCCGTCGCCATCACAAACTTATGTATGTATGTATGTATATTTTTCGTCCGGGGGCCGTGAGGCCCGTAAAGGCCCCTATTGGGGCACAGGACGTGCTAAGCTAGAGTCTCTAGTGCTAAAATCTAAGTAAAGCTTTCGCAAATTACAGAACAGACCACTATCCAGCATATCATCGGCTCAAAAGCGCGTCCTGTCGAGCCTGTTACCCGTCAGCGGGATGACCAGGTGCGGCTATCATAATGGTAGCCGCTCTATCGGTCAGTCTTTAGTGAGACTGGGGAGAGGGCGGCGGCATGACCGCACGAGCCGGCCAAGCCCATGAGAATAAAGAAAAGAAACAAAGAAACAGAAGGGAAAGGAAGCTAAAAGGAGAGGAGGAGACGCAAATGCATCTCCGATCTGCCTCGTTTAGTAACGAGTGCATATCCTTTCGAAGAAGGCGCTTGACTTGGTCAACTTGATGTACTTGTCGAAGTTCCTTCCTATTGCTCAGGAACGGAGGTGATCTACTAGGTTTCGAAAGCTTCTTTTGGTTTCTGTCTCGCCACCTTTCGCAGGTATGCTAGTGTCGGCTGAGCGCCTTCCGGTTCTGGTAGCGAGGACGCCGCCTTTGCTAGTTTATCGGCTTGTTCGTTGCCGGGAATGTCCGTGTGTCCAGGTATCCAGCGCTTTTGTGTAGCTCCGTGTGATGCAGCTATCGCCCGGAACTCGACAAGGACTGCTTGTGAAGAATCAGACGGTGAGCCCCGTAGGCATGTGGCGGCTGCCAGGTTGTCTAGACAGACTACAATGTCCCGTGCCGCCGATCCTGGGGGGTTGAGAGCGGCCTTAAGGCCCTCCAGTGCTCCTGTAAGTTCAGCATTAAAGACCTCGGCAGGTCCAAGACGGCCCGAGCCGTCGCAGATGGAGAGGTGCTGCTGGTGAATGGCGAAGCCATAGCTGGCTGCTCCCTCGATGATAGAGACTGGTTGCGGTTCAAAAGTAGTATAGGGGGGGTTATTTTTAGTGCGACGCATACTTATACACGTTAGCTAGTTACCATTAAAACTAATCCTTCTTCGGCCCTCGAACATTAGCAGCAGCTACAAAATGCCCCCAAGTAATCAACTCCCGACTACAGTCGTCTTGATGGATAATACAATTAATGAGCGTTGGACCATCAGTATGCGCAACGGCTCGTTCCAAACCATTCGAAAGTTCCTCAGAAGTGCGAGCTTCAAGACCAAGCGCGATCTTTCCTTCATCCTCACAACTAAACGCCTCGACTAAATGACCATAATCCCAGTTCTGAACTCGATTATATAGTCCATCGTGAATTTCCACCTCGATAGTGTAGCCTCGGTTATTCATGAGGAGTATAATGATAGGCACTCTGTATCTTACCATTTGAGATACTTCCTGGGCTGTCATCTGGAAGGCACCGTCTCCAACCATGACGATAATCTGTCGTTGCGGCCTTGCAAGGGTGTAACCGAATGATGCGGGAATAGACCATCCAGGATGGCCCCATTGCATTTCAATCTCAAATTCAGCTCCAAATGGAAGACTCAACTTCAGTCCGTTAAACCATGAGTCACCAGTGTCCGCAAACACCGTAGTATCAGGGTTAAGTGACAGCAGGGCTTGCGTTTGTCGAGCAATCTCCTTTCTCGTTAACTTCTCAGGACCACGTGAGGGTTTTCCCAGAGATGGATCAGGACGTAACCTGTTATACTCAATCATGGTAGTATCATTCCAGCCAACTGTCGCAGCTAGTCTCGACAGAAAGTCGTGCATTTCAATAAGGCTGCAGTAGAGCTTGGAAGCCACTGTTATATTGTTCATATCAACAACAAGCTGCGGGACACTTGGTAAAGCTGTCCAACCAACAGTGCTGTAGTCGGTGAAGACAGTGCCAATGCAAATAAGCAGATCAGCCCAATTTACGATAGCGTCAGCCGCTAGGGTGCTGACCTGACCCCAAAACATGCCAGCAAACTGTGCATGATCTTCAGGAAATGAGCCCTTGGCAGCTGGTTGGATGACGACAGCACATCCGATCGCCTCTGCCAATTGAAGGAGAGCATCCTGAGCTTTGGCCCTACGTACCAGGGGCCCAACAAGGATAATGCACCTGTGTTTGGTACCAATAAGCTCGCACGATTTGGATACAGCAACATCGAGTGCGTGTTGGTTGCATGGAGCTGATGTAAGAAGCGAGGTTATAGGTCCAGGACGAAGACAGGTCTCGCCCGCAAGGTTAACTGGAACCTCTATGTAAACAGGTTTCGTTTGTGTGAGGGCAGCTCGGATAGCTGTATCGATAATCCCAGGAGCGTTCAATGCCTGACGCACACGAGCCGCGAAACAAGTGATCTTTCTGGCCATCTCAAGCTGATATGTCGTGTCATATTCACTAAGAGTGTGATGGAGTAGGTGTTGGCCCACATCGTTGGTATTAGGCGCTCCACTAACAAGGATAAGAGGAAGTCTCTCAGCGTAGGCACTGCCGATTCCATTGAAGGTAGAGAAAGCGCCGACGCTGTACGTCACGATACAGACACCAATGCCATTCGCGCGAGCATAGCCTTCAGCGGCGAGAGAGCAGTTGAGCTCATTCGTGCAGCCTATTTCAGTCAGGGACGGATGAGCCTCAAGCTTGTCGCGGAGAATTAGGTTGTAGTCCCCTGGGACAATGAAATGATGACGGATTCCGATCTGGACAAGCCTCTCAGCAAGATAATCACCCACGGTGAAGGGCGACATGGCGACGGAAATGGGGATTCCTGTATACTGGTGGCACGAATATATCGGCCTTGTACAAAAATGAGGAAAGCAGCCAAGGTAGTCTTGAATTGCTGGTCCTTGACATCGAGTTGTCTAAATATTCGACCATATGTACTGCAGCGGGGGATTGTCCACTAAATTTGCATGATTACAATGCATCGCGTAGTCATACCCTCTTCGATATCACCCTGTAATGGAGTCATAGAATGATCATTTGAGAAGATATGGAGGTGTTCTGGCTGGGAGATACTAGACGTGTATTCCCAGTGCCTTTGACGTCTTACTGGCTGCGAACTGGAGATTGCAAGCCTCTGATTACGTGCTAGTAGTTGTAACATACTAAGGTTCAAGCCACTATCGTAATCAGGCCACCATAACATGACCGGCAAATGAGCTGACCGGTTATGTCGTTATGGATGTCTACTCGGAAACTTCCCGGTATTGAAGCAGTAGTCCTTAGAGACAAGCGAAAGCCACTTAACATGCGTGGCGTCATGAACAACTTATATGTCCCAAGATTCACCAGGTCAAGTCGCATTCTCATAATGTATTGTCCACTGTACCTCCAGGTCGTAAAGTCTTGAGTTTACCCCACTTTTAGGATAACATGATGAGTTCCAACGACACTAATGTAAACTCAAAAAGGTTAGGGAAAGAGGAGATTCATGCTGTTGAGACAATGGAAAGATGACAGTATAGTGACACATCAAAGTCTCCCATCATAAATGGGGAAACTCAAGAATGAAAGACTGATTCACTCGTATCTGACGGTCTACGCAAATGTTTGTGCTCATAAAACAAGCCTCAACCCCCATTACATCTTTACTCTATAGGGCTTCTGCGTCACGTTCAAGCAATTATTCAATCATGAATGACGATTGGACTGCTGAACCTCTGGTTCTCAACTTTGAGCACCTGGCTCGAAGTGATGTCGGCCTAGTCGGCGGCAAGAATTCCTCCTTGGGCGAAATGGTTCGAGCCCTCGGACCCAAAGGGATTCCAGTGCCACCAGGCTTCGCGACATCCTCCTATGCCTACTGGCACTACGTCGATGCCAATAACATCCGCGGCAAAATCGATGAATTGGTCAATGAATGGCAGGCTGGTCAACAGACACTCGCCGAGGCAGGCCATGCCATACGTAGCTTGTTCCTACGTGGGACATGGCCAGCTGATACTGCAGAGGCCATTTTGTCAGCCTATCAAGACCTTTGTGATAAAGCTCAGGTTGATAATCTGAGTGTTGCAGTACGATCTAGCGCAACAGCTGAAGATCTTCCTGATGCGAGCTTCGCTGGACAGCAGGAGACGTACCTGAATATTCAAGGTAGAGAAGCACTGCTAGATGCCTGTCGACGATGCTACGCTTCACTCTTCACAGATCGAGCCATCAGCTATCGCCAAATCAAGGAGTTCAGCCATGCAAGCGTGGCTCTTTCCATTGGAGTACAACAAATGGTTCGCTCTGATATCGGTGGTTCGGGTGTCATGTTCTCTATAGATACCGAGAGCGGATTCGACAAAGTTGTTCTCATCAATGCTGCTTGGGGTCTTGGCGAGAACGTTGTTCAGGGCACGGTCAACCCGGATGAATACCAATCTTTCAAGCCTCTCTTGTCCAACAAGAATCTTTCACCAATTCTAAGCAAGAAACTTGGCGATAAGTCAATCAAAATGGTTTATGGGGATAAGTGCAGACCTACACGTAATGTCCCCACGTCCAGGGCTGAGCAAGCCGCTTATGTTCTCGAGGATGAAGAAATTCTCCAGCTGTCACGATGGGCATGTCTCATTGAAGAGCATTATGGTTGCCCGATGGATATGGAGTGGGCCAGGGATGGCTCTTCGGGAAAGCTTTTCATCGTCCAGGCCAGACCCGAGACTGTGCAGTCTCGTCGTGACACAGCTGCCTTTAAAACCTACAAGGTTGGTGAACGTGGCCATATATTGACCACTGGACTATCCATTGGTGATAAAGCAGTTGCTGGGCGTATCTGCCTGCTCAATACGGTCTCGGACATGGATAAGTTTATCGATGGATCTATTTTGGTCACCGAGGCTACAGATCCTGACTGGGTGCCTGTCATGAAGCGCGCCGCCGCTATCATCACCGACCAAGGTGGGCGTACTTCTCATGCCGCCATTGTCAGTCGCGAACTAGGTATTCCAGCAGTCGTGGGTACAGGAAATGCCACATACGTTCTGCACACCGGTCAGGGATGTCACTGTATCGTGTGCAGAAGGTGATTCAGGTCTTGTCTATGATGGAATCTCGGAAATCACCACCCAGATGGTTTACATATCTGAACTCCCTTCGGTCCGAACAAAGATCATGCTGAATCTGGCCAACCCTGCAGCTGCATACCGCTGGTGGAGACTCCCAGTTGACGGCATCGGACTTGCTCGTATGGAATTTGTCGTCAGCAATTCTATCCAAGTCCATCCTATGGCTCTTATTCACTTCGAACATCTCAAGGATGGAGAAGCCAAGAGAGAAATTGGCAAGTTGACGGCAGGCTATGCCTCCAAGCCTGATTACTTTGTTGACAAGTTGGCATCCGGCCTTGCAACTCTTTGTTCCGCTGTCTACCCTAAACCAGTCATCATCAGGATGAGCGATTTCAAGACCAACGAGTATGCTCGTCTGATAGGTGGTGCTGAGTTTGAACTGAAAGAGGAGAATCCCATGATTGGATTCCGCGGGGCCTCGCGCTATTACTCACCTCGCTACAAAGAGGGGTTCGCTCTGGAATGCCGGGCTGTCAAGAGGGTACGAGAGGAAATAGGTCTCACCAATGCCATCGTCATGATACCCTTCTGCCGAACAATCAAAGAAGCCCGAAAGGTGCTAGACGTTATGGAGGAGAACGGTCTAAAGCGAGGAGAGAATGGTCTTAAGGTCTATGTCATGTGCGAGATTCCATCCAATGTCATTCTGGCCTCGAGCTTCACTGAACACTTTGACGGTTTTTCCATTGGGTCTAATGACCTGGCACAGCTTACGCTCGGAGTAGACCGGGACTCTGGAGAGTTGGCGAGTTTGTTCAACGAGCAGGATGAGGCTGTTAAGTGGATGATCGCCAGAGCTATTGAAGTGGCTCGTCGGGAGGGATGCAAGATTGGGCTTTGCGGTGAGGCACCGAGCAATCATCCTGAGTTTGCTAAGTTCTTGGTTGATGCGGGAATCGATTCCATCTCTGTTAGTCCGGATAGTTTTGTTCAGGTTATGAAACACGTGGTGGCTAGTGAACAGGGCTTGTAAATATGTACCATACACAACCCCCCTTTCGACAGCCCCACCCTTTCGTCAAGCAAAAAAAAAAAGAGGACCACCAAAAATGGACAACTTCACTTGTAAACAACTCGGCCAAAATGAGGGACATGTGCAAAATATCTCATCTCACAATAGCGAACAACTATCTCTATTGGAATTTAGGTCTTTCGATAAGCCGTCCTGACCGCGTGGTCCGTTGGTGGGGTACGGCTTCCTCTCTCACTTCAATGACCGAGCTAGCCTCTGATTCTGACTCTCGCTCGTCTGAACAGACAGATTCCACCACGACAGACTCATTTTGAGTCTCCCCTTGAGGTATGGCTTCTCCAACAGCTAAAGTCTCCCCGAGAGTCATAAAACGCCTGTTAGGATTCGGTACCGCCTTCCTCTTCTTCCCTCTCTTCAGCCGAGCCAATTCTTCCTCTAGGCTGGCAATCCTCTGCGTATGCGCCGCTACTGTCTGTTGTTGAGCCTCAAAGCCCTTGGCTATCACGTTGTACCGTCTCCGCGTCTTTGGTGTTTTGTTCAGCCCAAGATCTCGAATTTGACGGCTCGTCTGTGGTGTATCGTCCGAGCCAAGATACGGCCTAGGTTCAGGAGTCACTCTTGGGCCGCTGTTTGGCCTGTCTTGTTGGATTTCAGGGTGTCGCAGCGCTTTGGAACGCGAAATCGGCCAGTTGCCAGTGACCCTCCAGCCTGACAGTATGTTCTTCTTAGTCATTCCAACTCGGCGAGCCTTGGCGTAGGCCCTGATGAAATTGACCTTGTCCATCGGAGCGGAATCAGTCAACGAGGCCAACCTTTCCAGCTCTCGTCGATATGCAGCCTTTAACGCGTTGAAGACTCCATTGTCTAGTGGCTGGAGTCCATGAGAGCAGTGTGCTGGTAGATAGCAGCAATAAACGTTGTTCAAAAAGCACGTGGCCATCCATTCATCCTTCCACCACTCAGCACTGATCGTGAGATGGGGGAAATGGAGGACATACTGTTGCATGGCTTCCGTGACCATCTAAGATGATCAGTCTCGCGTCTGACTCGTCGGCAGGTGTAGTCTGGGGCAGATAAACTCTTTCAAGCCATTCAATGCCTATGTGGTCATCAGTCCACTTGTTTGGGCGAAGTTATGTAATACCAGTCTGCTATCTGCTTGAACTCGTCAAGGAACCATTGTTTCTGCAGTTCCTTCCCCTTGAAGATTATGCCAGGAACTAAAGCGCGGCCGTCAGCAGTGACAGCTTCGATGAATGAAGTCCAATTCCGAGTCTGTGGTCCCTTGAGGAAGGCCTTGCGCTTCGGGTCCGCGCTTCCAACAACTAAGCTATCTAGGCCTGAATGAAGAGAATTAGTCGGTCAAAATGCAAGCACCGACAAGTAATAGAGGTGAATACTTGCCGAAACCAGTCATAATACCGCCTTCATCAACGTTGACGGTGTTTTCAGGCTTGATCCAGCCATACTGGCCATCCCGGATATCAAAGTACCAATGAACCGCTCTAGGTGTGAAAGAGTCGAACCTTTTAGCTTCTTGACGTCTACCCATCTTGATCTTTAGGTCTGCGCGGCGATTGATAAACTTAATCACCCAGTTACGTCCTAAGTCGGGATGTTCGCCCTGCTGTCTCAGCAGGCCCATGACGCAAGCGCGGATCTGACTGTGGGACGGAGCATAGCCCAAAGACTCCTGACGGAGTATCCAGAAAGCGAGCCTATCTTCTTGGCTCTTGGACAAACGTCGGCGAGGCTGGATCTGGTCTTCAGCGGCCCCACGGCCGTTAAGTCTATCGATGAGGGTCGTTCGGGGCACTCCTCTTCTCTGGGCCGCTTGAGGGGGTGAAAAACCATGATCGGTAATGTCCAATATGGCCTCAGCCATATCGTCCTCTGTATATTCCCATTTAAGTCATGATTTAGGCATTTTTCTGCTGTTGTCGAGGGTAAAGATCAAAAATCACGAGAAAGAGTGGTGAGGAGGTTAGTGACCATATTGAAAATATTTCAATAGCATGACTTGCATATATCGCGTGCCCAGCACATCCTCAACAGGTCAAAATAATTATCTCCACTCATTTATATAATCAATAAAAGAAGCTTCTTTTAGGTAGCTATTTATTCTGGCCAAATTTCGTATAAGTGAAGTTGACGAATTTTGGTGGTGCTATTTTTTTTTTGCTTGACGAAAGGGTGGGGCTGTCGAAAGGGGGGTTGTGTATGGTATGTAATTAATGTTAGTGATATACATATTGTATTAATGGCTGATCAGTTTGACTGTTACTGCAGATATCTCATGAGCTGTGTAGATCTGTTGAGTCAACAAAGGGTACGAACTGTCAATGGCAACAGCTGCAAAGAAAATGGAAATCGCTATTAGTGGTGATTGTACACGACCACTACAAAAGGGAACACGGGTTCTTTTAATGGTCTGAAACTATCAATAGAATGGGTATCTCGCAGCCCAGCAGATCCTACTTTTCCGGAAGAGATTACTCTTCACTGGGAAAAGGCATGTGTCCCATTACTTGACATATAAAGATGAGCGTGTCTAATCATTATCGTGATGGATTTTGTCAGAATCATATAACCTATTACTGTAAACATTGTGAAAGTAAATATCACTATTACCAGTCTCGTTGTATCAACTCAACGCTTTCTTTCAATGGTTTCCCCAACGTCGTCACTGTAGCCTCTTCCTTATCATTCAAAGAGAGCGGGGACTGAACTTAGAATTCCCTTTCTGCCAACAACAGCAGGCATGCTGAGACAACATCTATACTGCTTTTGAATGTGACTCACAGGGCACATCTAATGCTTGTCCAATATAACAGAACAGCACAAATCAGCGGCAACTGAAGCAATTCCGAAGGGGGCAGAGCCTTTACCCCGAATGGTACTTTGTGATCGATGCTTGCAGATTAGTTCGATCCTCGTGCGATCAAGACCACTCAACATTTGTACATCTGCAATCTGGACCGCGCCAATAGTTGCTGAAGACCAGGCTAATACTTGATCTTCTCCCTGACGGCCCATGACGAATGCATCTACAGCAGACAGTGATACCTATAGTGATGCTGCATCAGATATAATGAGATGTCGATTAGAGTCGTGGGCATTCACCGAAGCACGAGATGCAACCATCCCTCGAAGTCTGTAAGTGTCGAGAGTAGTACCTGTGCCGATAACTTGAGACGGAGGAAGTCTCGACATTTCTTTGGCGATCGAGGTTAGAAGGTCAACGGGATTCGCCACGACCAATAAGACCGTGTCAGGCCGGAAAGGCCTCATCGCCTCAATAACCTCGCGTATCATTGTAGTGTTTCGAGACGTATAGTCGACCATTGTCTCACCTTGGAAGAATCATGAGCTCATGACCGAAGCGTGTATATGAAAACTTACCTAACATGTGTTTCGATGCTGCGGTTATGACCACGAGATCACTCTGAGCTGCCTCGCGATACGTAGCTGGACGGACACGTGTACTGCTACCAGTGCTGTAGACGACATCGGAGAACTTCCATTGATGAATGGACTAGTCGATGTGACTCTTAGAGTGTGATCAGTGGCTCGCAGCATGCATATATCTGTTAATGCCGGCGCGGCTGAGGCATAGCGGATAGGGTACTTAGACTGGTCCTAGCTGAGGGCTTGAAGGATTCTTCGATAGGACATACGGCAACCGGCCTTCGAGTCGCCAACGAATTCGATTATTTCTTCGACCTAGTCTTTGTCAGTCCGTTAGTAAATAGGGATGGGAGGGTTAGGTCTTAGCCCAGGCGCCTGTTAGTGGGCTAGGCCAACCTGACGGGCGTCTAGGCGTAGTGGAAAGAGCAGGCATGACCTGCTGAACCTGCATTTAGGTTATCCTTAGCCGCCGATGTCTTATAGCTGAAGCCGGCAGTAAGAAGCATGCGTCCTAGGAGGCGTTGATCTGTGGATGAGCTGCCGCTAGATTACTTCTGTAATTGGAAGAAATATAAGACTTCTACCACACGGACCACTACCCCAAATATATAGAATAATGATTAAATATATGTGGCCCGCGTATGGGAGGAAGCAAATTGTAAAAGAAAAACCTCCTGTCGAGTACTTTGCAGACTTTGAACGACCCCTCAAAGATTCGATCTCTCTATATCTTTCGATCACTAGAACTCTAACACCTTCATAAATCGTCCCTCGCTAATGGAACCCCGCTATGGAAGGTCTTCAGGATCGCTGCGCCTGTCTGGAATGAATATGGATTTACATAACGGGCAGTCGACATGGTGTCTCTGGAACCAGAAGTCAATACAACCAGTATGGAAGACATGGTTACATTTCAATAGTCGGACATCCTCCTGGTCCCTCAGAACTTCGATGCATATTGCACTATACTGATATTAGTACGGGTAGGAAAATCCCTCCTTTCAAATTGGAACTCACCAGACTTCAACTGAACTAGGCTGCGTTACGGTCCACGTTGCCTGCTTTTTAGACCCCTTCACTATTCCGTATTTTTCTGATGGGCTTGCGTTGTTCAGGATCTGTATATGGACAGGATATCGTGATTTCACGATAAAGCTAGCTTTATTAACATGGATATGAATCGCAAAACTTTGAGAGATGTGCGTACAAAATAACAACTATCAATAATAGAGCAGCGATGCTGCTTATTGTTGGAAAATCCGGGGATCCCCCTTCCCTTCAGGATTCAGACTAACAGTCTGAAAGTCCTAGATTTAAAGTTTAAAGTCCTATATGAAATCATTTAGAGATATAAACCTGAGAAGAACTCTCATCTTAATAATAAAAAACCAAGTTGTATAAAATATACTTTCACCCAGCACTACTGCGCAATATAAACAATACTTATTACCCCAAGGAATGCTACAGGCGTACTCGAGGCGAAGGCATTGCGGTGACTGGCCGAATTACCTGGAGGAAGATAAGGCATGAATAATCGTTTGAAAGTGACTTCCTCTTGAAATTCGAGTAATTTTCAGGAGAATGTGGTGAAATATAAAGGCCATATTTCGCGTTGTTCCCTTATTGTATCTGAGGGACCAGTTATGGCTTCTATGATTTCTTGGACATATGATCGTAAGTTTCCGCCATAAACCACGCACGACGGCGAACTGAGCCACATCATAAACAAGTCAAAGGCCATAATGGAACCATGGCTCAGGCATTTGTTGGCGGCTTTTTGATTGCGTATAGGGTGAGTGTAGGTAGTAGTTAGTCGAAATATCAGTGGTCTGATACATTGTTCTAGCTTGTCTTGCCGCTTTTTCCCGACACCATGATTTTGGTGCTCATCCACACTAATGTTCAAATATAGTTCTCTTTGGCCTGACCACATCACCTGAGGTGAGGTCAGGTTCTTAATCATACGTGCAACATGCGGGGTTGGCCGAGACACAGAGGAGGCTAGTGGCAGCTACTACGAGTCCGATGACGCGATGACCGCCACCTTAGCGTCTAGAGATACAGGACCGCAGGTGAATGCAATTTAACGAACAGATCAATCCAGATCAACGGGTGGGCCTACGGGACATCTGTAACGGCCTCAGACCCAATCATGGAGAGATTACGTTCGCTACCGATAAGGAGCGGGTCTCAGCACTCCGGATTCAGAACAACAGAGGCCGCAAACAGAGGCGACCGCCCGAGGAGAGTATAGTACTCGTTCAGCTTAATCCAAGCAGTATTTATGCTTGCCCTGGTACTCGCACGCTCTTTGCCCTCCATACTGGCAATGTTACCCATGGAACGAGCATCGTTATGTAGATAGTCCTCTCGAGAACAGGGTTGAAAGCCACTCCACTCAATCCACTAGCAGCTCAAGTGGAGTGGGTAGATCATAATCCACTGAATATCTCAGTATAGTGGATCCACTGGAAGCTATCGTGGATTGGGTGGATTGGGTGGATTGGGTGGATTGGGTGGATTGGCAAGTGCCTCTATTCTTGATGCCATGATGGTGACGCTATTCCCGAAGCCTTTGCCCACGTAGGTCCCTTATTCCAACTTCCGAGTGAGACCTTATCCCCAACGGGCTCCCATCTCGTCTTGAACGCCCACCACCTGAGTGAGCCACTTTGTTGCCCATCCTTCAAGCTGTTGATCCGACATCTGAGCTAATTCGTCACGGGTGACGACAACGGCGCCCTTGCTCTATGGAAATTGCAGAAGAAGAAGCCTGTGTACATAGAGCCCATCCCCACTGGTATCGACCCGCCACTGTAACCCGAGGAGGCATCCGCCGATAATCTGGGCTTCAAGTTGGTAGCGCAGAGGGTTCACCATCCGACCTGCTGCTGAGAAAAGACGCTCACACTCAGCAGACATTGGTTGTATCGTGAGAAAATCAAGCGCCATTCGCGATAAGTTTGGATACTTGAATCGCTTCTCGTGCCAGTAAGCGAGAGGATCGTCGATGGAGCCATCACCACTTTCGCAGTGCGTAATCCAATGCAGGTATTCGTCTTCACCTGGCGTGAGGCCATCATGACTTGCTTCTGGCGCTGTGTAGCGGTTTCGTTTAAGGTATTCCTGAAACGGATTGTCCGAAGTCTTCCGCTGCTTGGGAACTGGCTCAACGACTGACGGCTCCTGTCCAGGCAACGTGGCCTCCCGATACTCAAAACGCCAGACATCGTGAACCATGTTTTTCGCCTCGTCAATCCACTCAGGGCGATCAGTCCAGTTGCGTTCAAACCATTTCCATCGGTATGCCGGATGGAGCGCCAGGCCAGTGTAGTAGATGGGCGTCTCGCTCAATATCTCATAGTACTCATTCAACTTCTGCCAGCCCAAATTGATGTTGATCCTGAAGTGTTCAGTATCAGGGAAGTCCTTCGCGATGTCCTTAAAACGTTCAAGTTGCTCGAGAAGAAATTCAAAGCCTTGAATAACGTCCCAAATATTGCCATATGACCCAGTCCACCCACGTTTCCGCTTGCGGATCTGGCCGTCGCCTTCTAGCATTTTAATCGTGGCTTCGTAGTAACTAAGTATTTGCGCAAATATTTCGACCACCTCCCAGTCCTTGTCGGATAGCTGGTTCTCTGGCTGGCAAATAAAGGGCAATGTGAGTGACTTCTTAGGACCGCCCCTCTTGGCCTTGTTCTGCTGTTCGAAGTCGATTCGATGGTGGGCAATGAGTCGTTCGATATAGTCGCGAAGTAGTAGAGCTCGTCGTATCATGTATAACTGTGACAGCCATCTCGTATCGTTGTCCAAAATAACATCCAATGGCTTCCTGGCGTTGAGTTTTGGGTCAGATGACTTGTTAAAGGCTTCTTGTTGAATGTTGCGAAGCATGCCAGTCAACAAGTCAGATCTGTGGATAGCTACCACAAGATTGTGCAGTTTGCCTGCTGGCCCCTTCTTGCGCCAAATCAAATGTTCTGCTTCGGTAAGAGGCCCTACGCCTGATATCCGCCGCTCAAAAGCGTCAGCATCATGCCCAAATAGAATGGCTTTGGCGGAGAGGTTCAAGGTATGCCCAAAACAGCGCCCTCGCCTGCGGGCCCCAACGAAGCCGAGCTCTCCACCAATAATCTCCATGGCGGTATCATTGTTTTTCGCGTTGTCAAGCGTGAAATAGCCAATCTTGTCTTGGATCTGATACGATTCAATTACATCGAGGATTTCTGCGGCGATATTAGGCCCAGTGTGCCTGGCGCTAACTTCAGGGAGCCCAAGCGTAATCTTGCAAGGCATGTTGTTTTCATCCCTAAAGAAGCAACATGTGCCATATAGGGCGTATCGGTTTCCAGACCGCCAGCCGTCGAAGGAGATGTGGATAAGGCCAGGCGCCTTGCCCAAGACCTCTATCACCTTCTGCTTGTGTTGTTCAAACGCGGCAACGATCTTTTCTCGAACAGTTGTGTGGGTAATATTGGCTTTACGTGCCGAAACTGACGGGTTCAAATAATCGAAAATAGCATGGAGTTCTGCCTCCTCGGCAATTGAAAAGGAGTGATTCTTGGCCACGATCCAATCGATCAGAAGCCTCCGGAAGTGTTCCTTGTCGAAGCGTTTGATGAAGTCATTCGCAATCGCTTGTTCTCGGGGGTCGTGTAGATCGAGCTTCATGGATTCAGCGAGAGTCCGCTGCCCCGGAGGCTTTCTGCCCTTAGAATTCGCCTTCTTTTCAGCAGTTCCTTGGGTCATTCCAGGCGGAGCGCGGATCCCGTGGTCGTTGAACAGATGATTGTACGCGTTATGAATGCCATCAGCTTCGAAATGACGTGGATGTGGATTATTCTTGCGAATGCACGCTCGGCATATCCATCTGCGGGCGTCTTCCTTTTGGATGTCATATCCAAATTGCCAGGCCCAACAACGCGTCTCCCTGGCTCGCTCAGAGAACGCCCAGCCTGGGAAATGCCTCCAGAGCGTACGTTCGTACTGTTCATCGCTTACGGAAGAGGTCCTCAGAGTCGAGACAGAGGTCGAGGTTGAACGGGTAGGATACGGCGTCGGGCAGGGTGTTGATTCGGCAGCGGACCCGAAGGCGCTGTCGGAAATGTCGAAGCAGGAATCAGGCGAGGTCATGATAAAATAATCTCTTTGTCAATGTTTATCACCCTGTAAAATAATACGGCATAAGCCAACAAGTGAACCGCCGGCAGAGTATGCGCGCTGAAGCCGAACAGTTGGCACAATATGCCCTTATCCTGCAGATGTTTCAGATACTTACCTTTCGAGCTAATTTGATGTGGACGAGTACGTAGCGAGTGCCATATTGGGGTCGGGTATTAGCTAAGTCCCTAACATCCTTCACATCACGAGCTTGACGCGATAAGTATCGCTTGCAATTTTTCGCGCGGTATTGAGATATTGAGGGATCTGGACGCGTTTTTTGAGTCAGCTTGCCGGCAGTTATTTAATTGTTGTATTATAAATCCAAAGTATGGACAGTCGAACTTGATATTTGCTGGATATATTGTTGAGGAAAATATACACCTATTGATGGCCCTCATGATGATATGCACTCACGGAGAAAATCTTAAGTATATCCATCAAGACTTACGTCATCCCAATGAGAAAGCATGGGACATTCGAATAGTGTTTCCTATATTGTATGTATTCTAAAATTGCGCTGTTCAGAAGTTTCATGGTGTTTTTGACATAGGGTAGCAATATTGCAAAAGTTATGGGGCACATCAACCTCTGTTAGAGGCATTCTGCCAAAATATATGGGCGCCCTTAACTACCCCACCTCTAATCCACCCAATCCATCCACGACATCGCCGAGTGGATTCGGTGGATTAGCCAATCCACTGGGATTTTGCCAGTGGAGTGGACAGTGGAATCCACGAGTGGATCCACTACGTGGATTGGGTGGAGTGGCTTTCAACCCTGCCTGAGCTGAATTAGGATCCACACGATCAAAGATATAGTCTTTCAGGGCTTTACCACGCTGCCTGCGCTGTTTTTCACGGATAATTGTCTCACGGAGGCCTTGGTTCTCATGCCTGAGTAGTTCAACCTCGGCCTGAAGGCTTTCAAGGGTTCTCTTTAGCTTTCGGGCGCCTGTGTCAGAGCTGACTGAGGATTGCTTCACGACATGATCAACAGGTCGTCGTAATTCTCGTGCAGTAGGTTCTTGTAAAGCAATGGAATCATCCAAGCCACTTTCCACATCTGAGTCATCGTCCGTATTCTTCGAAACCTGAGATAGGACGACGTCCGGATCGAAAGGTTTGAGACCCGTCCATCTCCACCCACTGGCGATGTTCTCCGGAGTGAAAGAAGCTTCCAATGCACCCCAGAACAGGACCCAAAACTCGCGTTTGGATAGCCCAGTGAGGCCTTGCGTCTTTGAAGTCCACTGAACAAGTCGGTTGGTATAGGCTGTTGATAAGGGCCCGAAAAGCGAGACGTCCAGGGGTTGCAGCCGGTGAGTAGAGTGAGGTGGGAACACCGCAACGATGATCCGATGCGCGTCGCACCAGTCCAAGAAGTCCATATTGATGTGGCTAGAGTGTCCATCGGTGATCAGAAGGCGGTAATCGCGCCCATTTCTTGCTTTCGCCTTAGTAAAGCGGTCGAAAACACCAATCAGCCACTCTTTCCCCAGTTCGTGACTCGTCCAGCCAGTTTCGGACGTGGAAAACAAGGCTGATTGATGCTCCGGATCAAAGTCAGTGAGCCAAGTGTCCTGAACTTGTCCCGGCTTGCCCTGGTAGATGAGGAATGGGGGTAGCGATGTCATGTCTTGGCAGATGCACGCCAGGAATGTGATCCACGATCGGTTCCCATCCCGGGAAGCACCGAGCAATTTGCCTTGCCTTTCAGCATTGACATCAAATACTCTCTTCGTTCGGTTGATTACGCCCAGGAGAAATCCCTTCTCATCCATGTTATACGTGTTCTGAGGTAAGATGTCGTATTTGTCGATTTTTTCACGGATCTTCCATGATTAGCAACGGACCAAAGGCGCTACGAGTCTGCTTACTAGATCAAAATATGCTCTATACCGAGAAGCATTGTCGGCTCTTCTTCGTGCTATATCAAATCCATCAAACCAGGTACAATCGATCTCGTTGCGATGGCGCTGGACGAAGCTGTATGGCCAGTTCTTTCCGACCTCGATTTTGGCTATGTCCTGGGCAAAATTTCGGATCATGGATAGGGTTGGCGGAATGCCACGCAGTGAGAGTTTACGGATATAAGTAACAAGATCTTGTTCCTGTTGTTTTGAAAGACGAGATTTATACAAAGAGTCGGCATCGCGTCTTGCCCTCTGTTTGCCCTGATGGCGGCGGCGCAGGGTAGTCTCGTCACATTCGAACTTTTTAGCGGTAGCAGCATAGTTAATAGATCCTGAGGTTTTCAGAAACTCGAGCGCTTTATCGATTGCTGCCATGGTTGTTGAGCTATTAAAGATTGAAGTTGGGAGTGAATATCGGTGTGAGTCCGGCAGATCATCGGATCCGGCGGATCACCGGGAAATCCCTTAGTAGTCGCGCCTCAGGATGAACCCATAAGGAGAGCGGCTCGAGAAATTCATAAGGCGATTGTTGTATCCCTGTAGTTGGGGCAATCGGTGACGATTCCATGGTGTTAGCCCTTTCTGTGCTGTTATATACTGTTGCTGCTTCTATATTGTATTCTTTTATTATACGATATTGGGAAGCTGGAGCAGAAGGCGAAGGGGTAGAATATGGTAGGAATGGAATAAAAGCGGGAAGTCAGAAGCACGAGCGCGCACGGATAAAAAGGAGGTAAACAACAGGTTGTTTTTATTAAACCTTCTTACCATATCAATGCGCACGGACAGAAAGTGTAGAATCTACGGGTGATTTTTCGGAAGAATATCGGCAAAAATCAAGGGTGGTCTAGGTTGGCACGGACGAAAATTGAATAATGCGACGCGTTTTCGTTCAACCTTGGTACAGTAGGATTTCAAAGATAGTATTTAGGAGTTAAGAGAGATTTCACGTATTGATTGCTATAAGGCATCTGCAAAGTTCGCAACTATCGATTTTCTGCGACCAATTTCCGAGAGCTTAACTAAAAGTGGAATGAGTGATAAAGCCAGAAGAATAAATAAAAAAAGAAAAAATACAAGATGCCTAACCTAGGTAAGTATGTTCCCATTAATGCATCCTTTTCTGTGGGCTTAATCTGAATGAGTGTCCCTACTGATATACCCTTTTCTGTAGCGACTGTCTCTTCTAGGGTCAATCTTATATCTTCCATCTTTGCCGTCTATTCCTATCACTTCTTACACACGCACTTCCAGCTCTGCCAGTGCTGCTTCTTCTTGCCTTTGGCCATGAACTTTTCTTTATGGCCTTCAATAGTTTCAGATGAACCAGAACAATCGGAGTGCTCGAATACCGTGCAGACAAAGCACGGCAAAAGCGACTTAGTTCCATCAGAATCCAAGTTAAAGTCTTTGATATTCTTTGGGATGCGTTTGCATTCGCCTGGTTTTCCAACCCCAGTGAACGATTTACCGGGCTTGATCTGGAGTCTGATTAACTCGATGCCTAGGGGGCAGTGAGGTGCTCGAGTGTCGAGCATATTGGTATCGTCAATGGCGGCGGCATTGGTGATTCCAAGGCCAAATGCGACAAAGGGGAGGATATAAGAGATGTGCATTGTTAATGGTATTGAGGGTTTAGAAGCCGGTACCTCAACGTTTATTCTCTTTTATGTGTTGCTTGAGATGCTGTAGTTTGTAAAGAAGAGTTTCTTTGGGATTGTTAGGTAATGCTTAGGTATTTATAATCGTTTCTGCACCCTCCTTGCTCCACAGCTAGGTTTCAGCTCGCTGGGCCACCTTTTCCACTAGGAGCTATTAATTGTAACATTTCTCCGTTCGTAAACGCTGAGGGCTGATTTTGTTCCCACCCTCCTAGAGGCAATACGAGAGAGGCGCAACCACCGTTAGGCGCCTGCTATGCTTTTATTTTCTACCATTATGACTTCACTATTAGCCCATAGTGGTCCAGGTCAGATATGATATTTTTAGTTTTATCTTAATATAGATTAAGGCCCTCCCGTTTGCTAATTATTTCATAGAGTAAGAATAAGGATAACACACGGTTAATAAGAGTTTAGCCTAGAACTTCAGTCTATTAAAGGGTAGCTATAAAAATAGTTAGCAACGTGCAGTGTAACAGCTAAAGTAATCTCTCTCCACCCCATATAAATTTCTAAGTGCTGTCCTTAGTTGCAACCTCTTCGTTAATGCGAACAGTACTCGGCACATTAGAAATTTAAGCATCTCTACAGCTACAAGGGGCGGTACACGCGGATGTCATATTGATAAGCGCGATAGTTACTAATCACTAATTGGTACACCTGCGATAAACGTCGAGCTGTTACTTAAACCTAGCTGTTGGTCTTGCTTGACTGGATTATGTCACTAGTTCGCCGAGAGCAATCACCTAATGCCCTTTAAATAACCTCAGTCAGCACGGCTCACTGCTAGCCATGAGGGAAGGTTTACACCACTGGGTCTAAGGCCTGTAATGGCGTGATGACAATTGCGGGGTAAGACCGCGGTCAGGAGACACTGTCTCTAGGTGTCAACCGAGTCGTCTTGGATCAGATCATAAATTGTAAAGTCGATAAGGAAACACGTCATTGTTATAATGCCAAAAACTCTGTCTAGAAGTCAGATCACTTAT
>NC_030988.1:2150967-2158765 GCF_000149955.1 Fusarium oxysporum f. sp. lycopersici 4287 | reverse complement strand
CACATGGGTAATACTGGCACTGCATTTAGAGGCACCCTTCACTTCAATCATTGCATCAGATCATGCTGAATCATGTTGAGCTTACAACACATTGACAATGAGCAAATCCTTTCTGTAGAGCCACGGAGTGTCCTCTCCAGTCAGATGTAAAGACTCTGTCTTATTTAATGCTATATATACCCCCAGCAGCTGACTTTCAGAACGATGAGCTACAAAGACTTCCCAAGTATCCCTGCAGATCACTAGTTTCTCAACAAGCACGCAAAACAATAGGCGGTTTACTTATCAACAAACGCATCTTTCCACATTCCATTGCCAACAAAGTACGCACGATGGCTCTTTTCCCTCGCAGCCTTTATAATCCTGATTCCCCCTTTCACCCAATCTTCCGACTTCTCGAGGATTACGACACATACTCCCGACGAGATCAGAATACTCATAACACTGGAATGACCCACTGGCAGCCCAGGTTTGATATCTGCGAGACGCCTCGGGCTTACGAACTCCATGGGGAACTTCCTGGTATGAACAAGAAGGAGGTGCACCTCGAGTTTACTGAGCCGCAAACACTGGTCATCTGTGGAAAGTCCGAGCGAACCTATACCTCAGGGAACCCTCCTGCAGGTTTTGTCGAAGGCTCATCTGCGCATGGAGCTGTCAAAGGCGATGGCGATGAACACAACAAATCGCAGCCCCAACAGCCAGCAAAGGGCGACAAACATGACGAAAAGACGAAGTATTGGCTTGCTGAGCGCAGCGTTGGCGAGTTCTCCCGCACCTTCACCTTCCCATCTCATGTAGATCAGGATGGTGTCAGTGCCAAGTTTCAAGACGGGATCCTGAGTATTATTGTCCCGAAGGTCAAGAAACATGAGTCCCGCCGCATCCATATTGATTGAACCGAACCGCGAGGCCAGCAAATACGGCGCCGTGGTTGAGATTTCACTGATCGTAACTTGTCTTATCATTCTCATTTTCCTTGGAGGCTGCTTTTGGATATGTATAATATAATTCGGTCCCTATCTTCTCTTATTTATTAAAAATACACGCTCTTAGCAGCTTTCATAGTAAGATCTACAAGATAGTCCTGTTCAAAACAGCCACAAGTCCTCTCAAGTACACCTTATGTGACCCTTCGCCTAATAAATACTTTTACAATCCTAGTAGTGTTATGGTGCTCTTGCCAGATGATGTTATGGTTGTAGAATTGTAAGGAAGTTGTGAAATGCTTGGTAAAGTTAGCAGGAATGCAGAACATAGTTTGGCATAATAGTGTTCTCTGGAGAATCTAAGAGAATGTTTTGGCCGCTGAGCTCTTTAGTTATCTCTTAGCTTGGATGATCTAATCTTACCTCTTGCGTACTGTTCACCGTAGGGGTATCCCGCAAAGGTTTTCTTTTTTTTTTTTTTTTTTTCCCGAGCTGGCATAGATTCTGTTCATATCGCGAACTAGCTCCGAAACAACCTCATCCTTCCCCGACTGCCGACGACAGCGTCTGGCCATATTCCTGATGCGCCTTCCGTGCTATTGAATCCTTATCTGATCGGACGTAACCTTCGCTTCGTGAGCAGATATTGATTCCATACGTGTCTGAAACGTCGTAATGATAAATAGCAGAAGTCATATTACACGGTCGCATATGTCGGGGCATGATACCGCCCTGAGAACCTTCCTTGTCTGCGGGCAAAGAACCCCCACTAGCGCTTATAGATAACAGGATTGGTTTGCAGGGAATCAGGTGATATATGCTGTCTATTGGCTATATCTAGAAGCTATGAATATGTCAACTTTGGTCAATGTTATCGGCATCTATGTTAGACGCAAAATGGTTGAGGTGAAAGCCTCCTACATCTTCAACGCTACTTTCTAGGAAAGCACCCAAGTCAAATCCACCAAAATCATCCTCAAACGTAGGAAAACTCGCAAGGTCCTACGTCTATATTAGCAATCACCTCACCAGTCCCTAAAGAGAGAGAACGGGATTTACAGTCATATTACAATTTTCCATATTTAATGTCGCGCTCTGAACCAAGTCAACAGGTGGTTTAGCTGCCATAGAAGCAGGCGTAAGTGGCAGAGCTACTGTTGGCTGTCCCGTAGGCACGGCCTGCGAAAGACTAGAAATCTGGACATCCTTCCTTATACCGACGGGGTTGATATGAGGCACTGAGCTCGGAGCAGCATTCGCAGGGCGTGTCGCTGTGGAGCCGACGTTCAATTTCGGAATCTTACAAGACACCATCTACGGGACGTTAGCAATGGAGAAGCAACTCTGTCTCATGCACGAGGCCCATTACCTCATCTTTGACGTTCGTGGTCCTCTTCTTGGGAATAGTCCCTTTGGGAAAGGGGATTTTCTCGCGAGTGGCTTTGCTAAGCTGTGGAGTTGGCAAGGCAGGCTTGCTCGTCTGTGACAGTGAGGAAATGGTGCTTCTTGGCTTGGCACTGTCGTTAGAATCTGCCGGCTGGACTGGCGGGAGTCGAGACCGTTCTTGCAGTGTACCCTGGACCCCATGCTGGGACGTCTCGGGAATCTGGTTTTCATTGGATTCGTTCTGCCACTGCACCGACCAATTGTCATATGTTTTCCCTTCCTGTTGAAATAGTGTTTGTTTCGCTGCCATTGATGGCGGGGCCGTTTGGCTATTGGACTGTTGAAAAGTACGTAAATTAGAGGCTTGTGTCCAGTCATGCATGTGCACTACACCCACATTGCCGCCTAGGCCGCCTACTTTTGCTTTCGGGAAATCAAGTACTATACTGTAGGTAAGCTATTGGGCAAAGAGATTAAGGGAGTAAAGATAACGGCGAGATCCGAAAAAGTAGATGGGAAAACACACTGATGTTGTTCATTGGTTGAGTGCCAAGTTTCACCTGCTTGGTATCAGGCAATGCGCCTGGCCTTGATGCTTGTAGAGCGGGCCGTTGAAAAAGCTTTGAATTTTGTATTGTCTCTTGACCAGGTGTTCCATAATTTCGATACAGACTGCTTCTGCCTCGTCCCGCTATAATCTCATTCTCGTTTTGCTGCTCCATCGAAGTCAGTTGCACGTGGGATTTCTGCAAGGCTGCATTTCTACTACCACAAGCTCGGACACCTGAGATTGCGGGAGTCATGCTACCTACGCCCATTTCGCCAGAGTTATAGAAGGCGTTATGGGTGGCAATGCCCGGAGCCTGCAGTAGTAGTAAGGAGCTTTGTGTCTGCGGCCAGCTAACATTCCGCTTTGGCCAGTTTTGTTGCTATGTATCATGTTAACTATGCTAGGAGGGAAAGCGTGTTTTATATGCGATACCTGTACATGACAGGCATATTGACATGCTTCAATCCTTACATTCTCATTCTTTTGAGCGTTGAACATGGCCCAGAAGAGGCAAAACCATTCATAGAGAAAACAGCTGTCCGGCGATAGAGTGGGAACGTTGGGAGCTGGAAGAAGATTTGAGTGTGTGGAGTCGAAGCTGTTGTCAATGGTCTTATTACAGGGGGCATTCTTCAACCGCAAGCCTTTGTCGTTGCGATCACTGCCAGGGCTGTGCCTCTGAACCTTGACGTCGGAATCGGCCTTGAGAATGGATTGAGCACATTGAAACATGCTATTGTGAAGGAAATACTCGTAAATGTATGTATTGAGTTGTGTCCGTTTGTTGTAGTTTTCCTGTAAATGTCTCGAGGCATCATGCAGATGGCCGGTCTTGGCCTTCATGTTGGCCATATTGATGCTGTTCGTGGCCCGGGCTCTTGGAGAATGTCTCCAGCGGGACTCAAACTCACGAATGGGTTGACTAGACAGTGCAAGACTGACCAGTTCGAAACCAAAAGTGTAGAGTTTGAATTAGGAGCCGTGGTGATAATAACAGGTGCCAGCTGTGTATATATACAACCTTTTCAGCTCAACGGGCCTTGCTGTTTCTAAAAGCGAAATTGAGAGCAATGCCACATGCCTGAACAAGAGCAGTGGGTCCTGACGGGGAAAGGGATAAACTTTTCGGATCAGATCATACCCCGTCAAATGATTTGTGGGACGTAACCACTACATATATCTAGGTTAACAAGGGTATATGTCTGCCAAGAGTGGTTAGTTCAATTGTTTTGAGAATGTAGAATCACGATCTAATGTCAACAGAGTAAATTTATCCTGCATTTACCGCTCTAGAATGTACGTTAGTCGGATAGATCGCCCATGCAGTGGATCTAATGGCGGCCGTTCTTGAGCCAAGCTGTCGCAGGGTAGGCATGATCCCACGGCCTCGGGAAACAACTGCATTAGTAATCTAGCTGTATGCTTTAAGTAACGCTGCGGAATGGAATACCCAGCACAAACAAAAGAACAACCAATCGACATATTCACTTTTACCCTTTAAACACGCCTGGTGCGACACAAGCTTTTAAACTAGTCAGAAAAGGGCATGGTGTCTCAACTTTTTTAGTCAATGCTAATAGGTTCTTTTTGAAGGATCTTGTTGTTCGCACTCCTTGGAGTAATGGTAAGCCTCAAGCCCCACCATTTGCAACGAAGTACCCCGGGTACCCTACCATGAAGATATGCCCATCATAAGCGGGGGCACAAGTGGCGTTGTGATATGACCCTGCCAGTCACCTCGGGGAAGTGCGAATCCGAAGTCACCGAATCAATGTCGGGTCACTAATTCGAGTTTCTGGTAAAATCATGGAGCGAAGAGCATCGAAGCGTTCGTCCCTGATAAATGTGTGAGACAGCAGTACAAATTTCGGGCTTAGATGCCATTTCGGTGTAGATGTGCTGACGAATTTTTTCTCCAAGCCTGTCGTTGCAGCTATCAAAGGATTTTCAAAGTGAGAGGTGAAAACATGTAAGTGGTCGGGCAATGGCTTCGAATTGGAAAAATGATTTCACAGCATTGTCCTACTACCACATGATACCTAGTCAAATACAAATACAAAATTAAACCGATGTCAAACCATACGACAGCTGATCCTGTTTTTTTTTTTTTTTTTTTTTTGCGTTCGTTTAATACAGTTAACAATAAAAAGTTGCAGAAGAAGAAAGAAAGCATGAGCGTTGTAGAGATTCACCTGTATCGTTAATGGTGTACGGGACAAGCTGAGTGTCAGCGACAACTGACCATGGTAGCTAAAAACTGGACTGGAGTCAAGATCCAGTTAATCACTAGCAAGAACCAACGATTGCCTACCTGATAGGTAGTATTTAACGAATATAGGTCTCGGCCTCGGTACAGAGTACATGGAATTATTATGGCCTCGTTGGTGGCTACGGTGCGTTGATTTTCATACCTGTGCAAGGCAATCGGACATAAACAAGTCCCCCTCACACCTTACCTTACATTAGATAAAAACCTAGATCCTAATAGCTCGATGAAAATGGATGGCTAGACATTGGGCGACATGGTGGCCAAGACATTTGATTTAGAAATCAACGTGGTGTACATATCAATTCGTAGTGTGCAGCGACCGCCAATCAGCAACCTGTCCATTCATTCGTTCATCAGATCATGCGGCTGGGATGACATTTCCTCCAGTAACTTCCCACGGCATTCGAACTGGTGGTCAGATATCGACAGACAAAATATCATGTCATTTCTTAGTTACCATCCTTTGAATTCATGGTCCTTCATAGGTTTGCGATGAGTCGAGATAAATTAACGCGATTTCAAACTTTGATGCAGATTCAATGATCTGACATAAAGGCAATAATATATAACATGATTCTAGGTTTAATGGATGGCGACCCTCCATCTCTTTACCCTTTGACGTTACTACACTCGGAAACAGCCACGCATCCGCCAACATTTCACGGTCATCTCCAGAGGCAATTTTTCAATCTTGAAGGTTCTCTCTACATGACATGTGGGTACTAGGGTGACATATTATAAAACACCTAAGCAATGTACGAACGAATTAGTTATATTGGTTACAAGGTAGCGGAATTCGGGCATGATTGTCCAAGTTAGCGATAAGATCAGGTAATTACGATGATGCCTAATCGAAAGACTCGCCCCGTGGAACTAAGAGGTTATCAGGTTACTCTGTCACTTCTCAAGTATTGCGGGTCTGCACTCAGTTCCAAATCCAAGCCTCTAACGGTCCCCCAGAGGTCTTCATGAAGGTGTGGCCATTAAAGCTCTAAAATTTGATGGCAGGAAGGTTTTAATCCACAGTCAACCAAAAGATTCCTAATTACATAAAGTGATATCGTAAATAAATAGTCAGTGATTTAATTATTGTATATGACGTGATTGTAGGTCGAGAAATGATTGACTGAAAACGTCCAGGTTCCGTCCTCCTCGTTGTAACTCTCAAACCTCGTTCCCTCAACGCTTTTCAGGCGCTCAATATGGCTCGCAACTTGACGCTTCACCTCTTCCTCCGACAGATTTTTTCCTTTTGTCTTCTTTCGAGGCCACGAATTTTCCAAGGAAATTGAAGCAGGAACATTGAAGCCCTCACCAGGAGGGGGCTTGAGTCCAAAGGAGTCGGGATAGACCGTTGCTGATCGACTTTCAAGAATGACAAGACCACCGAGCAAACTCTCAAGATCAATGCCCGTAAAGTCAACTGGATTTTTGAAGCGAATGACACCAACGTTCTCCCGGCCAATGGTCAAGTCCGTCACCCTTTTGCGCTGATCTTTGTCCATAGCCAGAATGTCTTCCTTTGAAGGTCGTATCCAGTACTCCCCGGCGGGAATCGGCCGCTGTAATTTCATCGGTTTGTTTTGTTCCACATCCGCTTCGTGATCGGATATTACCAGAGTGTTACCTGGGCTGGGTGGACTACTAGTATGTTCGCTGGTTTCAGTTGTAGTGCCTGGCGTTTGGCTCTTTGCCCCTCCTTCCCTACCGGGGTCGGCAATGCCAGTTAATGCCGTCGTGATACTCTCTTTTTGACCCCTGCGGTTAGAAGAACTCATTAATAGATCTCGACCTCGGTCTTGATCAATTTCGAGTGTCTTTAGCTGCTTAGAGATCTGTGAGAGGGATTTCTCGACTATGTTCAAGCCCTTTCTATGCCCGCCGGTTGATATTGTGTCTTCGCTGGTGCGACGTTGGTCAGAGCCGCCTCTAGACGGGCTCCTGATCAGTTCATGGCCTAGGTGTGGGGGGTGCATCCAGTCGGAGCTCAGAGGTCTTCTTTTGACTCGGTATGACGGGGGATACAACCCGTGACGAGAGCCGGACCTAGGAGAGCCTGGGGGGAAATGACGAGGTGCGAATCTAGGGCTTCTAAAAGAAAGTCCAGCTGGTACGGATTGGCTTCTTAGTTTACCCTTGCTTGCCCGCCGCACAGCCAGCGGGCCTTGGTCCTGCTGTTGCTGTTTCTCCTCTGTCGTCAAGAATAACCAAGGTGGTCCGTAGGCCGTAATTTCGTCAATTTTCGTGACCAACTGTGGTTGAATGGTTGCGCGAGTAGCATCTTGTAATGGTTGCTGAATGAGCCTTGTGTCACTAGAAGGCCTTCCAGGAACCTGGTAATAAGGGGTGCCAGTTTGACCATACTGAGTCTGTTGACCAAATGATTGAGGAACTTGAACTCGACTAACTGGCATCTCTGTGCTAGGGAGTTGTGTTGCCAGCTGCCCAGCCTGAGTAGTTACGTACCTCTCAGTAACCCAAGGTCTTTGACCTGTGCTTGAGGGCCCTGAAAGAGCGGATACTTGGGTAGCCGCCGAAGCAAATGGATTAGGAGCAGTGCTCAAATCTATCCTAAAGATAGACTCGGTAGCCGGCTGGCTACTGCTTGGCTTTTGTGTTTCAGCAAAGGACGTCGATCCTTGTGCTTGTTGTTGACCCTGGGCC
>NC_030988.1:2085875-2150867 GCF_000149955.1 Fusarium oxysporum f. sp. lycopersici 4287 | reverse complement strand
AAACCGAATCCCGGGCTCCCGGAAACTCCGAAATCTCTTTGGCTGCTTGTTGGCCTTTGAAAACCGTCCGGCGGAGTCCCAAACACATCTGGACCCTGAGACTTTTGACCCCAGACGAAGGTTTCGCCGGCCTTAGTCTGTCCAAAGGGCGAAGTGGTGGTGGTAGCGGATCCAAAACCAGTTGCACCACTTGGTTTGGCTCCAAAACCAGTGCCAAACGCACTCTGTTGGGAGCCGATTCCAAATGTCTGAGGTGGATCAGAAGCACTTCTCTGCATTGATGTACCAAAATCGGTTCCAAAATTTGGGCCGCCGAACTCAAATGATAGACCGTACTGGTGACCGAGGGCGTAATCTGCAAGCCTCAGCTCTTCCTGGGAGAAGTTCTTGTATGGACCTTGGAAGCAAAGATTTTGATAGGAACTCTTCTGCCTGTTGCCTAGCTCACTTTCAACAAATGGGGAGAATGGCTGCTTTGAAGTATCCGTGGCAGGGATTCCCCAGGCCCAACCACCAAAAGACTGACTCGGAGCGCTGAAAACGGAAGTGGTTGGGGTCCTGAATCTTGTCCAAGCATTTGAGCCAAACTCGGCTGTACTTGGGCTTATTCCTGTGCTGAAGCCCTTCTTCTTTGCGCTTGAACCGAAGAACCCGCCCCCAAACCCGGTCGGGTCGGAATGATTTGTGACATTACTTCTGCCAGGATCGCTGAGTGCAGTTAACCCTTGTGTGTTACTGTGATGCTCAAGCCAGCCAGTGCCGGTTGTTGTGGGCGGGAATGTGGGCGCCGAGCTGGACAACCGGGGTCCAAGCGAACTGACGGGATCTGGAAAAGCTT
This sequence comes from Fusarium oxysporum f. sp. lycopersici 4287, assembly GCF_000149955.1. Taxonomy (NCBI): domain Eukaryota; kingdom Fungi; phylum Ascomycota; class Sordariomycetes; order Hypocreales; family Nectriaceae; genus Fusarium; species Fusarium oxysporum. Next base: position 2,150,029 of record NC_030988.1, on the reverse strand, counting down.
GACTTAGTATGATAAACTCTGAGCGAGAAGGGTTATGTATTATAGTTTGCTGTTGTATTATCTTTTTATTACTCAGGTAGACATCAGATAACTACAAATAACTAACAGTTGGCGCCAAAGGTATCTTACCTCCCGAAGCTCTATAGAATGATCCGCGTGTGGTAGCAAAAGGTCCAGTGGAAGATGGCGTGCCGGAACCAAAACCCCAACTAGTGGGATCTACGATAAGTCAATTGCTGAAAAAGGCAGTATTTCCGCTTTATGAGGGAAGCGCAAGCTCGCAGGATATCTTACGATTGGAGTTGTGAATGTTTGATCCGAATGCGTCAAAGCCGGTCGGTAGCTGTTGCCATTGCCCGAAAGGCTTCTTACCAAATTCAGACATTGTGAAAAGTGAATTGCGTCATCGCCGCAGGGGGGCGGCTTCCAGAACTTATGTTTGAATCAGTTACGGATGGTTAGGAGCATGCTCCTATATCATCTGATCGCAATATGATCTGACGGTTGCAGATAAATGCAGAAGAAGCTGTTCGGAAATGCGGCCATGATCTGATGTTCGAATTAGGGTTGTGTCATCACCTCACATTTATAGTTTCGTGACCCGAGATTGGGCGTTGGTAAAAAGAAAAGTACCACTAAACAGACAACTAAAGGTGGTGCGGGGTAGGCGAGAAGACGACAGATTGTAAGCCCAACAGCACATGCCACGTCACTAGCAGATACACCTTGTGGCATGATTTATCTCTGTAAAGAATGTATGCCTGGGGCCATATTAGACTATGATTGGGATAGGTTCACAACTACAAAACGGACTTTTATTAGCCTGGTCATTAGCCTACAAGGCATATCAGGCTAGTCTGGGGTCAAAAACAAGTATGATATGGGGTCGTAATCATACACAGAGACAGCTCCTTAGGTCCCTCCTACAAGAACAGGGTTAGTATCAAACCTATAGGTGTCGATCGATGTACATGTACGTTGTCACCCGAGGATTGACAAAAAGTCTCCTGCACCACTCTATAGGCATGTGCGTACTACCTAGAGAATCTTCGAGACTAGAATCTATGTATAAAACAGGGCTAATCCAATATTCTATTAACAGCAGCTATATAATCTTATTGACGCACCTACCCAGGCCAATGTACTGCCTTTAGCCCGAATGTCAAGTGACTTGATCTTCGACAGTTGGAGTATAATACTATCTCTTTGACTGCGCGAAGGCTCCCATTGGGTATCTTACAGGGATCTTAGCCAATTACGATCAGTATCTCTCTACCCTCACCCAAATCAAGATACAGGACTAACACATTACCACCAAGCTAGCGACCGACTTAGATAGTGACCTAGTAGTGGAGACTGGTACCGTGTGGGAGCCTTCGCGCAGTCAAAGAGATACAAACCGTTACGCCACGGGGCACAATCGACACGGAATCGCTAATCCTGGGGACCAAGGTTCGTGAGGTCATGATGACTCGACATTGGTGAACCCCTACGCATTGTGCTTTTCATCTGTCTATTCAGACATGTGCAAGTTCGGATGACATGAAGTCTGATATGCACAAGGGACAGGTATAATGTTGCCCCAGGTACCATGGAGTAATGCAGACCGAATGGAATGTATGCCCACACGGTAACCGACGGACGATATCACAATCCACCATCGTTTCCAAGCATATAACGCTATATAATAAGAACAGTTAATTTGAGAATGAAACTGTCTATTGATTGGAATAGCTTACCAGATAATAAGCGCGTCTGGCCAGGCCGAATGTTCTCCTGGGCCTTCGATTTCCATTTCTGTCGTTACTTGCTTATATGTCTGCGGTGGAGCTATTGAGTCAAGCCGTTGCAAATCACCCTCTGAATTCTCTGAGCTCGCGAGCGGGTTATTACTAAGGACTCTGAATGCAATCCTTCCTTATCATTAGCTCTGGTACCATATGCTCTTATCTGTGGACTGGGGCACGGTGGAGTCGTACATGAAAAGAATATCCAAGATAAGAAAAACCATGATAATAATGATTATGGGAAGCCATTCGAGCGATTCTTCCATTGGATGCTTTGGGATTTGGTCATGTTGGCTCGGTGGTGAATTATTCAACGTCGTCATAATTGGTTGGCTATTTCATAATTAGATCTGATTTATGATTCCAAAATGTACGAAGTGTGTAATAGCCGGATTTATATCATACTATTCAGCTTCGAGTCTATATTAGGCTAAAATGTTTTGAATTTTTAGTTGGCATTCCTACGCAATGACTTTGGTCCGCCACTGGATTTGGCCTTTCTATGGTCTGATCTAGAAAGTTTATCTCGAAAGCCCCCGGAAGACTCCTCTTATTCCTGCATTTTTTTATTCTCCTTTCGAGGTAAATCGGGTCTCCAACCGCAACAGCATTACCCCATACACAACCATCCGCCAGTCGCTGTCGGAGGAGTTGTCACTGCAGAGCTAAAAAGTCGCTTAGGAATCGCCCTCCACTACTCACTCAAGCCATACGGCCAACACTTGCGATATTCACAGTGCTGATAGTGGTAGTCAGCGCTGCGACTCCACTAATACAGCCACACACGAAACCATTAGCAAAACGATGATGCCAAAGCCCAGGCCACAAGTGTTACGACTCTCACGGTTACATCACGTGTACCCCACGAATCCATCCAATCACACGCAACCAAGGAAACACCAAGACATGGACCGAAACCAAAACCTCTCGGTCCATCCTTGTCAGATCATTCGGTCCAATCCTATCCAACACTTCGGTCCATCACCGGGACCTCATGTATATAGAACCATGTTACTCCACAACCATAGACCTTAGCTCACCAGGTATCAATAAAACTTCTTAACAACAATAAGCCTAACACGCATTACTTGTCTATCAAGAGACGTGACAGTTCGCTATGGCTCAGTTTACGCCCTATAAACCGACTAACGTGGTTGATAAGCATGCCGACCGGACAAGTATGCCGACCAAAAATCCCTCATCCTACATCATTTCCATCTGATCAGATACTTCTCAACCACCCATTATGTCACAACCTTCAAATGAAGCTAGAATTCTTCTTGCCCTTCAGGCCCTTCAAAATAACCCAAAATTACGTCTCCGACGCGCTGCTACTATATATAAGGTTGGATATAGTACCCTCCGTGACCGAAGGAATGGCATTCAATCGCGAAGCGATTGGGTCCCAAAGTCACGGAAACTATCTGATCTAGAAGAACAGATAATAGATCAATTCCTCCTTGACCTAGATTCCCGAGGATTTCCTGCGCGACTGCGTTTTGTGGAAGAAATAGCCAATTCTCTGCTCGCTGACCGCGATGCATCACCTGTTGGCAAGCGCTGGGCTCATAACTTCGTCAAGCGGCAACCAGAGCTAAAGACGCGTTTATTTCGGAGATATGACTACCAGAGAGCCAAATGCGAAGATCCGACTATTATTCGTGGCTGGTTTAGGCTTGTACAGAATACAATTGCAAAGTACGGTATCTGATCAGATGATATCTGGAACTTTGATGAGACTGGCTTTATGATGGGCCTTATAATGGCCGGAATGGCAGTTACAGGCTCGGAAAGGCAAGGAAGACCAAAATCAGTGCAGCCTGGAAATCGTGAATGGATTACAGTAATCCAGGCGATTAACGCAGAAGGTCAATCGATCCCGCCGTTTATCATTGGCGCAGGCCAATATCACCTTGCGAATTGGTACCGAGAAAGCAACCTCCCGGCCGACTGGGTTATCGCAACGAGCCAAAATGGTTGGACAAATAATGAGCTGGGTCTTGAGTGGCTAAAGCACTTTGATCGATCTACAACTAAACGATCAAATGCTCGGTATCGTCTTCTGATCCTTGATGGTCACGAAAGCCACCACTCTACCGACTTTGAGAAATATTGCAAGGAGAACAAGATTATCACGCTCTGTATGCCTGCTCATGCATCCCATCTACTCCAGCCTCTCGATATTGGGTGCTTTGCAGTACTGAAAAAGGCTTATGGTCAAGAAATAGAGCATCTGATCAGATGCTCTATAACCCATATTTCCAAGACTGAGTTCTTCCCGGCCTTTTATGCCGCCTTTAAAGCTACTTTTACAGAAAGCAATATCCGGGGGGGCTTTAGAGGAGCTGGACTTGCTCCTCTTGACCCAGAAACCGTGATCTCAAAGCTTGATGTGCAGCTACGAACCCCAACGCCTCCCGGGGAGGTCAGCCAACCATCAACCCCATGGGTTTCAAAGACTCCTAAGACAGCAACAGAGGCTCAATCTCAGTCTGAATACCTGGAAAGACGAATCAGAAGACATAAAAGCAGCTCCCCAGAGTCAATTATAGAGGCTTTAAAGTCAAATACTAAAGCAACAAGGGCAATTATGCATGAGGTTGTCTTATTGAGAAATGAGGTGCGAAATCTTCGAGATGCAAATGAGATACTAAGCCGGCGCCGGAGGGCAAAAAGGACTAGACTACAGAAAGGAGGGGCAATGACTGTACAGGAAGCATCGCAAGTAATTGATCAGATGGATGTTGATGCGCAGGTAGTGGCCGAATCATCTAGAGATGGTGCTCGAGGAAGGTCGGATCGACCGGGTGGTCGGCGTTGTGGTGTATGCGGCAAGGCCGGGCATAATGCAAGGACCTGTCAGGTAGTAATTGAGACATCTAGGGAAGAGTATAGTAAGTAGTTTTACTTGATTAGATGGTTTGTGGTGTTTTTAAATGGATTTAAAAGTTTAAGGCTGAAATTTTTGGTCGGCATACTTGTCCGGTCGGCATGCTTATCAACCACGTTATATTAATTTTCTTAGATTTTTAAAAAAATCCTATGTAGCTATAAACTTAAGTCTATTTACACTGTAAAATACACTGTATTTTAAGGTTTTCTATATAATCTAAAATACTTAAAAATCTTTAAAAAATACTTTCTAATAAAGTTAACTATACTATTTTAGGAACACTTTTTATTTAATTTTTAGCTAATTTATTTAAGCTTTGGAATGCTATAGGGTAAGCTATTATTAGCTGCACAGTATGCTGGCCAACTCGCTTGTGAACTACGTTATAATAAATATTTAGAACTATTAATAAAAAGAGATCAAATCCTCATAACCTCCTAACACCTTCGCCAAGCTCACCAGGATCTGTCTCAGCTGTAGCCAAGGAACATACGGCCTGAAAAGAATCATTTTGCATCAGTTTTCCGGCTACAACATGGATATGCAACCGTTACAAGATGCCTTTTCTAGGCTGTCTTGACAAGGATAAGCATCAAGCTGCGAGCTATTATGATATCTCTGAAGTTGAAGAGGAAACAGGCAACACGGTGGGCATCTCATATCATAATCTTTTCTGTTCGGCCCAATGCTCACATATCACAGTCATTATTTGAGCTGTACAGGCAATATCCAGCGAACTCCTTTGAAATACCCATCTATTATAGAGCCATCCACTGCGAGTCACCATCAGAGGTTCAGGGAGGCCATCGAGCCAGGTTGTTTCCTCCTCCGGCGTTCGACTCTGTGGTATTGCGCACGCTCCAAAACCACGTTAGGAGACACGCGCAATTTGGAAATCGTACACCCACGCCGTTCATCTCCGTAACAGACGATCTCCTTCGCGCTCTCAGTATTGCATTCCGTTCATATACTGATAAGGAGGATGTTGCGATACTTCTTGTGGACCCGTGGAAGTTGGCAGCAGGGAATTATCTGAGATGCAATGGCTTATGTTCGAAGATCGGCTTGGGATGCAAAGATGTTTACAATACTGAGATTCTCATATGGGGCGAAATTCCCTTAGATAGCATCATTTGTCGATGGGGACGATTGCCTATCATGAATAGCGGGTTACTTGATGTTCTTCCTTCGCTTCGGCATCTGTCGCCCGACGCAGACCTCAGTTCGTTGCGTGATGGTTTGCGTGGCGACACCGATTCATTCTCCCCTGCAAAGGTTGCTACCACCCTCGTCAACCTCGGCATGGACCCTTCCTCCTTTCAAATAAAGCAGGTCTTTCTCTTCTTGCTGGGGGCGGTTGAGGGCTATCGAGTGGAGAAGTTTCTCGAAGGCATTGAATTAGAAATTGAAAGTCTCTTTCCTCTAAAGATACAAGAGTTTGATCAGGCCGCTCACCAGTTAAGTCTTACCCTCGGTCGGAAGGAATTAATATCATATTATAGGAACGATTATGCGTCTATCTCGGAGGAATTCTGTCCGTTTGAGGACAACGAGTCGAAGCGAAGATGGAGGAAAGAATGGTCTCTCCTAATTCATCATGACTTCTGCCCCGACTATGAATCTTGGTGGGTTCGAAGGGAGGAGAGGGACCTTTCCGATTTGGAGGCCGAACTCATAGCGAATCACAATGGCACTGGATTGAAAAAGTGGCTGATGAAAAAGTAATCTCGAAGTTATTATGTTAGGTTTACGGATTAATCATGAAAGAATGTCCGTACTGCTTGGAGATATGTGAGGCCTCGGCCGACTTGTCTAAATCAGCCACCGCACTGAGATTGCGTAAGCGTCGTATTGAAAAATTTAGTACCCTTCTCTGTGCCTACCCTATATCAAATCTTGTTCCTCAAGGCTCATTTGGCAAGCGGCCGTTTGCGGCTTCTATAAAGCTACTCAACTTACCTATTATGAACTTCAAAGGTCGCCATGGGCTCTCGTGTAAGAAACGCGCTGCCTTTTGCGTTTCTGTTGAACGCACCTGAATTGGTAGTGCGACGCATTTCCACTCTACTTGCTCGGGTACGTGCACATGCCTCCCTCAGGCCGTACGATATCGGACATGTACCACACTGAGCCTTCGGATGACCTACTGTCGATAAGCGCGATGTGTCAAGAACGAGAGCCATTCAATAAACCTAGAAGAAGGGTATCGATTCTTGCGTTATTGGCGCTCTACCGCGATGAAGGCTAATAGGGGAGATCCTGCTAACGTGGACGTTCAGAATGAATAATAAGTGGGGGGTCAAGATGATCTTGCCCATATTTGGAATCTTAGTCAAGCGAAATGGGTGGTGTGCGTTTTAGCGCCCAAATTCACTAAAACTTCGAGTACTGTCTTTCGTCCTTCAATCTTAGCGATCACGCGGATGTCATCAATCAATACCGCAATGAAACCCAAAGGCCAGACCATTCCGACCTGTCGCTCCATGCTGGGAATGCTCCAAGCGACGACTGGTGTGCGATCTGGGGACGCCCAAGTGCCGAAAATGCCGTGTTCGAGGCGTGGACTGCCCTGGCTATCAACACAAACCTCTCCAGTGGATGCGGCCCGGCCAGACCAGATCCAAGGGAGCTCAATCGGCAAAGACACTAGACGTCTCCTGCCCTCCCGCGAGAAGTGATGAGATTATTACCAATTGTACCTTTTTGGGACAGAAAACTTCGACTCGGGCAAAAGCATCTGAGGACTCAAAAGTTGAGCATGTCAGCAGCACTCCTGCCTGTGAGGCCCAGACTGCAATGACTGTGCTCAGAAACATGAGTGGCCGAAGCACGTTTGAGATATTGATACAAGCGGTGGTATATTGTTGGTCGCACTCATGTCGCGAAACGCGAAGCGCGCTGGGTTAATGATTTGACTAGACAACATCAACATCGCGCCCGATTTGTCGGGGATCAGCCTGGAAGGCGCTGCCAGCCCTTTCATCGTTCCGTCGTCCTATGTGTCGTGGATACCTCCCGCAATATCACAGACACTCATATGCAGCGCCCTTGGCCATCGTATCTTGCAGACCGCTGAGGGCTTTGAGCGTGAGCGCAACGCAATGGCCCTAAACTTGCGGCAATGTCGAGGCGAAGCTCTCCAGCTAGTCCGCAGGGAGCTGACTGGTGGCCGCGACTCCATTATGCCAATACTATGCCTACTGCTCTCCGAGGTACGGATATACCGCCTTGCCATTCGCGGCTCGCATCGTGCTGACTGAGCAGATCCAACACTCAATCTCACCGTCATGGTGGCACCACGTCGACGCAGCTTACACTCTGATTGACATGCACGGCGGGTTCCGGTGCTGCTCCCTGCTACACCCGAATATCCGACCTATGTATCAATTTCTCGTCTAGTATGTTTTATCCAAGTGTTTTGCCACGTTAAACTGATCTTTCTGAGCGTCGACGTTCTTGGCGCAACTACGTCCCCGTGCGTGAACTCGGCTCGCGCCCAACGGCAGCTGGAACTTCTGCCATACTTACAGGACCTTTTCGGCGACAGGACCTTGACCTGTATACCGTGTGCTCCCGGTCTCCTAGCTGAAGTTATCCGCATTAATTATTACCGCTTTCTTAAGGACGGCGCAACGTCACTCCTGTCGGATAGCGCGGATCAATTACCATCCGGTTCGGACATTCTCAGACGCGTCTTAAACTTCTCCCCTGAGCTATGGGCGTCTGAGGTCGTGACGAATTCTGATTTTAGCACTGGAGGCAGCTTGGACGAGACTGGACAGGGCTTTGCGGTGCGAAGAATGGGCTGGGAACGTATTGGTCGTATTTATCAATCCGCCGTGGTACTCTACTGCCTAGCTTCTCAGCCACAGGGATTCGACCACGTTCGCGAGTCTGACCAGTGGACGTCCCTCCGTGCCGGCCTTTTGCAGGATCTAAGAGACTCGTCGCTCGATGCCTGCAGCCATCACCGCAAGCTGGTCATCTGGCCGCTGACGATACTCGGCCTTGCGCTCAACTACGACGACGGCGGCGCCCAGCAATTTGTTCTGCAAGAGCTGAAGTGGGCGAGCGCGGCGTTGGGGACCGCGACACCATTGGTGGCGATACAGCTACTCGAGCGTACTTGGCAGGGGTACAGTGGATGGGAATGGGATAAACTCTTTGATCGGCCTTATGTTTTCGCCCTGTGATGGCTATGCGAGTGCAGGCCGGATCATTTCAGGCAAAGGTGCTATTCGCCGCACGTCGAACGCGGTAGATTGCTGCGAGTAACTGGGACGTCAGCAAGAGTGTTGATAATAAGACAAGGCTGCTGACTGTGGGTACCGAGCAGTGCCGGGTCTTGGCCATGTATTTTGCCTATTTAGGTAACGATCTACATCCTGATCTGCTTCGGCGTCAACGCTAACGCTAACGCTAACGCCAGCCGCTTCTACTCCTTCTACAAGGCGTCCACGCAACTGTCAAGATTTTTCCCAATTCGGCTAAGGGGAGTCACTTCCATCAATATCTTTTAACTGTCATTGCATTTTATCAATGTAGGACTTGGTGAGCGTTGCCTATAAAGCATAGTTGAGCCCCATGCATCAGCTACTCGATCACCAAACAGCTTGAGCTGTACCTCTTATTGCCCATTACCATTGCGCACACATTTCTCCCATCACCATGCGGACCGGCTGGCTATATCCTATCTTCATTGGCACGCATGTCAGCGCCGGACTCATTAAGTCCACCACACGTCCGCTCATTCTCGCAGACACGAACCGAGATGGCATCGTCAACGGCAAAGACATTGCAGACAAATATACCTGGACAAATGAATGTGGCGCCATTTTCCTCCCCAATATTGGCGATAAACGCCACCGATGCACTGCCTTTGATCTCAATGGTCTCTCCCTGAGCAACCAGGAGCTGTCGAGCTGCAACGACGCTTCAGGCCATTTGCTGCTAACCCCTGAGCTGGCAGCCCCAGCCCGAACCGCACCCCTTCAAGGTATCTCTAAAGAGGCTATCGGGAGCATCTATACGCTTCCGGAGAGCACCTTGGGCTCAGTGCGTGTATTCTGGAAACAGCCCGGATTCCTGTCAGATGCAGGTTCCCCGTGGAGACTCATTGATCCTCAGTTCGTATTCAACGCGAGCAGTCTACGTGCTGGCATTGAGCTCGCCATAGACGCTAGAGAGTTGGTTTCTCACCTCTCTGCCTGGAACGGAACGCTTTCTTTGGAGTTTCGAGTCACCGACGGCAATATGACGACCTACGATGCCGTGGCGATGAAGCAGGCGCCGGTCCTATTCCACCATCATCTGCAGCGCGTACAAGAGGTGCTATCCGTAAAAGGAAACGAGACTTCCAGTCCGGTGCAGAACAAGTTCGTACGCGGTCTGGAAGACGCTCTAATGAACGTGGTTGAAACCCCGGCCCTTCACTTACTCAACGGCACCGACGAAATCTGGGCACAAGACTTCATGGAACCCGGCTTCGCCAGTATGCCTGGGCCAGAAGGTCCGATATCACTACGCGTCCTGGTTCGTAGTGCGCAATCTACCAGAGTTGCTGGACGTCAGGTCTTCGAAAGCTTCAGAGGTAATAGAGTCGGAGGCCATCAACTGTCGCTAGGGTCTGGCTTTGGGCACGAGGAGATTGACTCAGGTGGCAACATCGAGATTATCCCACCGTACGTATCCAAGAACGGGACATCATATAAGCACGGCAGGGTCATCATGGGAAAGCACTTTGACAAGCATCCAGCCAAGTCCATGACGAGCCTTATTGAAGCTCAAATCTACCAGTCTCCCCTCATCCTAGAGGCTGGCTGGTTGGTCATTGGACATGTTGACGAATTTGTCCAGTTCTTGCCATACCAGAACGACCTAGGATGGACCATCGCTATTGCGGATACACAAGCTCCGCTGGCTTTATTAAAAAAGGCAAAAGACAGTGGCCATGGCTCCACCCTTGTCACTAGCTATCCCGATCTCCGCCAGCCGGAAGGTTTTTCTTTTTACGATTCTAGCCTTGAGAACCTTACCATCAACGCGCTGCTGTCTGACGACGATTTCTTGCAGACGCAGAAATATGCACAGAAGTACATCGACCACAACTTGAAGCTTCTACTCGAAGAGGTACCACTGCCTCACAACCAAGTTCTGCGAGTACCCGCTCTCTTCAAGAATGTCACATATCCCTGGCCATCTAATCTTGATGGAATCCCCCCACGCCTGCACAGAGTCGCTCCTGGACAGCGTCAACTAATTGCTTTCCTTCCGGCTGTCATTAACGGTGTTGTCATCGGGTCTGATTATTTGGCTGCGAAGCCTTGGGGTCCAATCGTTGATGGTCAGGATATCTTTGAGGAGGCGGTGCGAGATGTGTACGGCCAAGCGGGGATGAAGGTACACTTCGTTGACGATTTCATGTCGCATCACGTAAATGGAGGCGAAGTCCACTGCGGCACGAATACCCTCAGAGATGCAACAGTCGAATGGTGGAGCTAAAAGCTTATACCAGAGTCGCGGCACACGATTGAAATTTGAAGTGCAGGTGATGACTACTCGACCAACAGCACGGCGTGTCGGCTAACCCTGACCCTAAATAAATAGAAATGGAATTTTAGGTCAAATGGTCATTTTTTACGCTCATTGCTCCAGTTTGGCTGAAGAAGTGATTAAGTGAAACTGGGCATTTGTATGAGGAAGATCTGTTTTTGGTGTACAAGAGGTGGTACTTACGGGAAGTGGGTATTGCATGGTAATAACGTTAGATATTATGTAGTTTAGTCTGCCATGATGTATTCCATAACCATGACACAGGAGACCGGCCCCCTGCGGGTTCCGCCAATGCCGTTGAGGAACGAGCTGAGTCCTAGACGCGGCGCAAAGGCGCTTACGGCTCCGACCCCGCTTTCGACAGCATTGCTATTTCATGCTTGCGTTTCTACCATTTCTATCTCATCTGCCCATCTATCCATCTACGTGTTCTTCAAGAGTATCATCGAATATCATCGAATTGCATTACGAATTGCATTGAAGTATAAAGTTGTTTACCATGACCATTGATTACTCAAAATGGGACAACCTGGACACAGATTCAGAAAGAGAAACTCCCCCTCCAGCAGCACTACAATCAAGTGCGCCGGCTACAGCAGATCCAATCACAGGCAGCACTCCGGGATCCATCCAAGCCATCACTGTCCGTTGCGATGGTGAGAGAGTCAGATTCGCACCTTGGTCAGTGACATCGGTCAAGGCGGATCACCCCATCTTCTCGAACTTCGTGCCTCCTATCCCGCGACTCATCGAGGTTCCATTAGTCTTTCATCGGGTCGGCAGTCAATCTGCAGACCGGGCCGATCTGGATAATCAGGTCATCACATATCTCCATATTGACTCCGAATCCGGGTTCGCGCCTCCGAGCTGGCAGTCCCACATCGGCACGGTGCTGGTGGCGCGAAAGGATCAGAAGACGTTGCGACCACAGCATCTGGAGGGTGTATGGATGTATTGTGATCACATCTTGGATCTCTTCGGAGATGGAGAAGGTGCACCGACGCATATGTATCGTAGACAAGCATTTGAGGAGTGGTGGAAAGACTACTGCAAAGAGCAGAAGAAATTACGGCGGGGAACTGGAGGCAAGAATGACCCGGATGACTGGCGAGCGGTACAGTCGCCGTATGTGACATAGGTTCCTCGTATGTGCTGGTATAAGTATATCTCGCGCGCTGTTCTACGTGAAGCATTGCTGGCTTTCAAACGATCGTCTTGTTTCTACCGCTAGATCCGCAAGTCTCTTCATGGCGTCAACGATGACCTGGTCTGGCTTGTTGCCGAGGAAGTCCTGCGGCCGCACTATATTTAGCAGTTTGATGCCCTGTAGTGTCTTGCACCTAGAAAGTTGTACATAGAGACTAGTGAAGTCGCACTTCGAGGGCTGACCATTTGTCACGCGATTTCCTCGGAGCTCTAAAAGAACATCGGCAAACGTTTTCCCTTGGGCCTTATAGTCGGTCAGTACGAAGGCAGGGACCACAGGCAGTCCGCGTCGGGTGCATTTCCCGGATAGGAACTTGTAACAGGAGTTGGCTGGATCGAGTACATGCGTGATGGGCCGGATGAGTAAGGTACCCGCTGGGAGTGTCGGGATGGTTATATCTTTTGTCTCTTGTGACTCCAACAATATGCCTAGTGGCGGACCGAAGTGTATGGTAACATCGTCAGCGAGATAATGGCCTGGGAAGTTTGGGTCGGGGATGAGGTCCACGGCCGTAAACTCGGCCCCGTTCACAACTCTCAGGCCGGTATAGGTATTTTTGTTGACAACAACAGGCATGCCCTGGGCGTAGAAGAATACTCCTGGGATCTTACAGCTGGAGCTGTCGCCTTGCTCGATGGTCTGGGCTAGCTCCTGCTGTAAAAAGGTCCGGCTGCGCCAGGTGTGTGTCGAGATGAAGATGGAGATATGCTTTGCGTGAAAGCGGGCCCAATCTACCAGGGCTTCCATATTGAGAGCCCATCTGTTACGGTTGAGCGGTGTTATGGCACGCAAGCCAGCCTTGAAGGTGATCTGGGACCGGTCCACGAGCCTGGTGTTGAGCAGGTCAAAGTCCTCCCTAGTCTGGGTTCCGGCCCGTACTCTTTCCAAGAGAGCGCCCAGCTGTGGATCGTCCCGGGCGCGGACTTGCTCCTCGAGAAGGATGACGGTCTTGAACATCAGCCACAGGTTATGACCACGATGGTGAGCAATGGTTGCCTGTCCCGAAGAGGTCGTGTAAGTCGGACTCATCATCTGGTCCACCAGGAGACTTTTCTCAAGCACAGGGGCGAACTGATAGAAATCACCCATCAGGAGGACGACGGGAATACCGCCAAACGGCTTATCGGGGCAGTCGCGGAGGGCCTGGAGGCGACAGTTGGCCTGGAATAAAGTGGACCCCCCGAGCATGCTGACTTCGTCAATCACAAGTACCAACTTCTGCTTCCACCTCCATTTCTTCGCTTCCGAGAAGACTGGAGGCTCTCTTCTGTCGTTAGAATGGTGAATATCCAGTCCACAAGCCGAATGAAATGTCGTCCCGCCGATCTGAGCAGCCGCACTGCCGGACGTGCCGGTCACCTGGAGTTGATGCAGCTGGCCTCTAGCCACAAATACGTTCCGCAAAGCATCGACGATCCTGGACTTCCCAGTACCGCCTGGGCCACCAACGTATTGAAGGTTCTGACCGGCAGAGTCTGGATGGTCGACGTACTTGTCCAAGAACCGACAAATAAGCTGTAGCGCCATACTCTGCAAACCGTTGAGTGTATACGCGGAGGCGGCCTGAAGTCCCAGCTCCGTGAAACCTCCGACGGGACCCAGTTCAACAAGCATTCGAGGATTCTGTGCCTGCGAGGTTTCCAAATGTCTCGGAATGGGAATGTCTGCATCGCATTGTCGAACAAGCAGATCGTCAATGTTAGCGTTCCCAATGGAGGTTGTGCCACCTTGCACAACACCCTCCATCTCGTTGAGCATCTGTAGATGCAGCAGATCCTGGGCCTTCGCCGCAGCCTGAACGTCATCGGCAGAAGGAACGGAGCATTGGCTTAAGACGCTGTGTTGACGATGGCGAATTTGCTGATAGAAATCGTCGTGACGTTGGATAAAAGGGCGGCGCTCTTCTATCGGGTTCTCCCGGTCAAGGTCTCGGATCAGACCTTGCAAGACCGGAGAGTCCTTTGTTGCGTCGGAATTGCGTACAGCATTTTGGAGAGTGCGGAAGAGGGCCTTATAGTTTTGGTAATGCTCTGCCATGGTCGGCTCTTCCATGGTCGGCTCATCATCACAGTTGCTTTCACCCAGGGGGAATTCTACGTCTACCGTGTCATCGCCTTCCGACCGGTTGGCCCAAAGCCGAGCATCCTTACGAGCATCCTCAGCCGACTTTCTGAGAAGAGAGATATTCGCGACGTGGGATCCCAAGCGAGGACACAGGTTAGCTGCGAAACTTTGCCATATGCCTGTGATATCGGGGTGGGTTTCGGAGAGGAATTTCTCCCATGGTACGAACAAGGCTAGATGGAGAACCGAATTCCTACACAGACTATCAGGGCAGCTTCGGGGGCGAGTGAACCAGGCAGGGAAAGATACCGTTTGAAGTACACTGGGTGGTCGTCCATGTGATCGTCGCTGATGAACCCTTGAAAGACTGGCACTGCGTATCCGGGGGGCTGACGAAGCTTTTGAATCCATTCGTGACATTCCGGGGGCCCCTGTAGCGCAATATGGACTTCATCCTCATCTCGACCACGACGGCGCTCCACGATGATCGTGGACATATAGTCGTAGAGGCACGTATCTCTCAGAACTGGGCCGCGATAAGCATAGGCGTCCAGGTACAGCAAGGTCCGGCCGTTTCGCCGAAACTGCACTGTTTCCGATGGCTCTTCGGCGTCGATTTGCGTACAAGCCTGGCGACGGAGGTGTGGCCAGCGTCGGAAGATGGTCCAGTAAAGTGCTGTCAGGTTGATGTAGGACCAGTTTGGTACGTTAGTAAAGTCTGTTTGATAGCCGAGCAGAAAGTAGCAGACCTCTACGGCCGAAAGCTGCCTCTCAGAGAAAATTCGGTTCGCTGCCCTCATCAAAAACTGGCGGCTCTCATTCACCACGTCCTGACGCTGGGCATCTTGCTCGGGAAGACTTGGCCCCCCCAGCGACGCGGATTCACGGAGCTGCCGAAGAACATCAGATGCAAAGACGAGGCGTTTCCACATGGGCGTGTCTAATTTGGTGGCATAATTTGTGATGTAGAATACCATGGCCAATCCCTTCGTCTTAGTCAAGATCATAGAGAGGTCATGATTGTGGCGGAGGCCGACCGCCATTGCTTTGTTGTACCGGTTGACGAGCGCATGGTTCCGCCTCATGCTGAGCAGACCGTCCTCCGTGAACCCGGTGTTCTCGACGAGCTTCCAAGGGGCTTTGAACCGACAAGCCGTCGTTCTGTGTTGACCTGCGCCCTCTATAGCGAGTGCTTTCAGAGAATACTTGATACAGGTGTACGTATGCGAGTGCACCTGGCAACAGTAGGCAATGAAGTTGGACTCGTTGTCGAAAGCCCCTGAGAGAGTCACAGTGTTGTTCATGATCTCGTCAATCGGGTCGATTGGCTTTCTCTCCTTGCGGACGGCCCTTCCAGCTTCCTCATCCAGACATTCGTTAAATACAGAGTCCAGATAGCGAACCACTTGAGCACGGTATTCTCCCTCCTCATTTTTCGTCATATCGTCGATCAAGGAAGGCAACTCCATATTACCCTCCAACCAGAGTAGACCATGCAGGTGGAGACTACCTCGGTCGTTCGTCTCAACTGTTGCGTAGTAATGGCTGATCTTCCCGTAAACTGATTCCTGGCCTGTCTTGACATATTTCTCAAAGAACAAGGAGACCTCTCGATGGAAGAAGATGGCAGCGCTGACCGGATCCATAATGCTAAGAGAAATTCTATCATATCTCCCACGGAGATCAATCAGAAGCTCCTTGGCTGCATCGCGATCATGAAGTCTGTGAATGGAGAGTTTCAACTTGACCGGATTGTTGATATCATTGGGATTGACAGTAATCCAGATGGCAGGTATACCTGTCCAGATGTTCAATGACTGTATCTTCCTCCGCATCAAGAGCCGGGTTTCGTTGGAGAGCGGCTGCGCGTGGCCAAATATGGACAGTTCGTGGAGCAAGAACAAGATATCCGGATCGGTCGTGGTCTTGGTGTCCTGCATTTCCTCCTGTGCTATTTTCAAGCGGTCCATCGTCAGGCGTCTACAGACCCGGTCCAGTCTGTCGAAGGAGCCCTTTACCAGACGGACCATGCTGATTCTTCGGTTCGTGGATCGCAGGAGGATATTGAAGACCAAGAAACAAAAGATTGGGTGGACGGCAAACCGGCCCCTGTGCCGCTGCAACACGTACTTGGTCCAGTAGTTGAGCGAATGGTTGGTGCCACTCTGTGCGGAGCCCAAGGCGCCACGTGGATCGCCGTCTGGCAGACTGGGGCCCTTCGGGCCGCCCCTGCCCCAAGGGAAAAGTTTCGGAAAGGTTCGCGGGAAGAAATCCTCGTGTAGGCTGTCAGCGAAATCCGCGCCACGCTCGACCCGGATGAATGGCTGGTCACCCGCCGTATGGACCATCATACCGACGGGTTCGGCGTCATCATCGTGTCCGCCCGGACTCGTCCGCAAAGCCTCAGCTAAGAAGGACAGCTTGTCAGCTTCAGCGAATGTAGCAGGTCCGTCTAGAGGAAACATGCCGGACGCCGAGGTCTCGCACAGGGTATCATCGCCGTGGTGAACACTCCCTGGGTCAGGGGCAGATGTAAGTAGATCCTCAGGCGATTGGTGGGACTGTTCCACCAACTCGCTGTCGCCCGGTGGTGAGGCATCGTCGCTGGCATCTGGTTGCATGGACGCGAGAAGCTCTTTAATGCTAGCGAAACCGGTCCCCTCTAATCCGCGATCAACATTTGGGACGATGGGGTCTGTGTGTGTCTTTTCCACGGCTGAGGGTTCCTCTCTTCGCATGCGCTCCATGAGAACGGCGGGAACGGCCGAGCCCTCGGCATACTGCCAGCCATGTATCTCATCCAGGTTAATCTCGATACCCCTATAGAGGGGATTGTTCTTCTGCAGCCACAAGAGAGCAGCAGTCGCCCGAGACTTTCGCACCTGAAGAAGGGACCCCACTTCCGCCTGATTGGGTCTCTTGGCACCACTCCAAGAGACATGGATGTTCTCGATCGTCCGAAGAAGCGGGTGAGGCAGCACTGTGGTGACCAAGTCGTCTACGTTATTCGGAAACACGACAATATGGCCCTTGATGTGCTTCCTGTAACTCGCACTCGACGGCGTCTTGTTATCAACAGTGAACTTCGTGATATAGCCAAAGGGGGCCTGGAGAGCGATCAGCCTCTCCTCGAGAGGAGAGAGGCCGTCGAGTTCTTTGGGATAACGATGCTCACATCCTATATTCATGTTGTTGACGGAGCATGCCTTTGGCAGCTTCCCACGGTCGAAGCTACCGCGGCATTCGAGGCAAACATCGACCTGAGCGTCACCTGTCAGTGGCAGACACTTTTGGCACTCTTGAAGAGCCACTGTGGCTCGTAGGAGCGAGGAGGGCAAGTCCCTCCTCCACTGGATGGTAGTCATGTTGGCTGGCGCGCATTTTCTGTAACAGAAGGTGCAATGGGAAATAGGCAGTGTCCTCTCGTCTGCAAAAGCTGCATGGAACGATCTCGAAGTCTCGACTTGAAGGGCGAGCGGGACTTCCTTACACCAGGATCTCCTTAGCGATACGTCTTCCTTCACGCGAAAGCAGGAGTCCCGGTGTTGAAGAATTCTGTCAAGAGACAGTTGCTGATGTTGAGTAACCTCGTGCAGTAGTTTCGGCCTCTTCCGGCGGCTTCGGTCTCGGTCCGAGGGTGTCGGGGCCGGAAGTACGTCTTGCTGTATGCTATGCCGCTTGAGGGAAGGCGGAGTCCGGAGAGGAGAGGCTGGCTCAGGAGTCGTCGGTCCGGTAGCAACCCGCGTATGGACCCATCCACTGCGCCTGCGAGCCTGGTGGGGCCGATAGGGTCCGGGTCCACCGGTCCGACGTTCGGCGCGTCTACGGTCCAGGTCGTCCGATACACGGATGATTTCCTCGAAGGGCATTCTGAGCTTCGTGTTTCGGAGCTCCGACTCCATGACCCGCTGCGGCCGGGTGGTCCGCCGGGTGCGAGCCGTTGTATCAGTGTGCTGCCGATCTAGCCTCTCCAGAGTTTGGCGGACATCTTCTATCGGAAGGGGAGTCCGTCCTGGTGGAGGCATGATCCGAGTAAAAGTAACACGGACTATTATGTAGAAAGGATGAGACCTTGGATGTAAAAAGAGGAAACACCACCCTCAATCGACGCAGATGTCGAGAGGGCGAAATAAGGCATTTGCCATCCCATCAATAGACTTTGAGAGAGAGGAGCAGAGACCTGAAGGAAGGGACTAACCCGCTGCGCAGCGGTAGTTTAGGTCCACGGAGTAGAAGCTTTGAAGCTTTCCGTAGGTGGCAACTTCGGAGAGGGTGCCAGAGGGGCGCTTCAAGATTACAACCACTCGAACCATGCGACAGAAATATCGCATGACGTTCAGACCGTCGATAACCGGCATGGAGGTTGCGCTCAAAGATGTTACGCTTGGCAGGGTGGCCGCATCTCGTAGTCAGCGGCGTCCAGCTGGCGCCAACAGTGTTGGTGTGAGTGGGATAATAAAAGCAATATACAGAAGGGCTGACGGGCGATGGCATCATGAATCGCTCGAGACCAGAGAAAATTGTGCGGGGTGAAGGTTTTTGGAGCAGACCCTGGACAAAGTTCGGAACTGTTTTCCCGTCGGAATGTGGGGACCATTTGCGTATAAGAAGTCGAGCTCATCTCACGAAAGATCCAGAGATGATTCTGACAGACTACTTTCTCATCAAAACACTGTTGCGTGCCATGCAAGATTCAATCCCTGATGCCTCAAGGTCTAGGTTCCAGTAACGGGCAATCAAGGGCTCGTTTGTCGGGAGCGGCGCCAGGGCAGCCAGCTCTAAGCCCCCTGGGAGTGCAATTCTTCTCCAGCCTCGAAGGCTTAGAGATAGCTTCATCCACCGACCGGCAGCTTATCCGCGGGCACAATCTGATCGGTGCGGTCCGGCTGCAATTCGTCAAGGCGAGCTTCTTTGACGGAGGAGCAGGGGAGCACGGAGAGGTGCTCGATGAGATCGATGGAATCGACGTGCCACTCTCCATGCACGTGTACCCCTTCCCCCAAGCAGATGAGTGGGAAAACCAGTGGTTCTTCTTCGACATCCAGCTCCATCCGTATCAGCTATATTTCCGCCGTAGAGTCGAGGACGGTGAGGAGTCCATTATTGGAGGATGGGAAGACTCATATGCCAAGTTGGCCCAGGTTCGTGGACAGATGTGTGTTCAAGCGTATGTCGATGCCCTGTTTGAAAGCACCAATGTAGCAGAGACACAGGCCCATAAGTCAGAGGTCAGAATACTAACCGACACATCTTTTTAGCATCTCGATAAGGCCTCTCAGGCTTGCCAATGACTGCCTCCCGACCATAGCACCGCGCGCTACCTTCCACGGACCTGTCGACACCACGGCGTTCCGTTTCAAGGCTGGATCGTTGAGTAACAATCAGCTAAAATGCTGCGGCTTCATCCAATGCAGCACCTATCTCGTACCACCCCGTGACAAGGACCCGACATTCAGAGGCGGCCAGATGTTTCACATTCTAGCATACATGCCACACGATCAACAGCCCTGGAAAAGCCGGGTCGATTGGATGAAGGGCTTGCCTGAGGGCGGATTCGCATCTGGGAAGTGGATGTACGGAAGAGGCAGCATCGTTGGTGTCCTGAACCCGGCACTGTTACAGGAGGAGCTTCAACCTGGGCAAGATATCCTAGTTGTGCTCGTAGACGAGTTCAGCTTCACATCGAAGGCGACGCTCGAGGGCGCTACTGTGATGAGGAAGGCGTCCTCTCCACAGAAAGCAAAAGTCGACCTGGCAAAAAGACGAAACCCTTTCAGCAGCAGTCCGGACAACTCGCCACCCAAGCGCGCAAAAGATCCTTCTTCGACCAGGGGCATGAATGGTACAGGGAAAGAAATCAGGGACGGTGCATATATGCCTGTCGACCCGCGGCTCCAACAGGAACTAGCGGGCCACGAGAGGGATTCAATCTTGGTAGCAGGTTAGCATTCGACATGTCACCGCAAAGCGTTGTGCGGAGTAGAGCTAAGCACCAGACTAATACAGAAACGGAGACTTCACAGAGTCCGAGCCAATGAGACAAGATACATTCGCACCACCAGCCGAACGGGAAGGGCAACTCATGAAGCTACCACCGGAGGGCACCACGTACTCTTCTTTTCACGAAATGAGACAAGAGCTCGTTGAGTTCGCCAGATCACAAAGCTACGGTATTCGTATCTGTCGATCATTCCAAAAATTCTCAAGAATCACAGGAGACCCGGTCGCGAAGAAGAGAATGGTTTGGCAGTGTAACCGTGGAGGGAAGGGAGACTGTCCATTTTCATTCAACGCCGTGGAGGTCAAAATAGGAAGCGACCGGTGGGAAATAAGATATAAGAAGAACGAAAGCCAGCATGTTCATAACCATGGACCAAGCGGTGGATTTGTCATATGCCCTGAGCAAAAAGTGCGGAAATGATCCACGAAGAATTGACTCCTGTAGGACCATGATTTGGTGTCGGCATGAAAATCACAGCTCTTGTCCTCAATCGCTGGTTTTTTTTTTTTTTCTTTCTTTATGTGTCACATGACCAGGTTCAAGTAGACGTATTAAGTAACGGGTCCTTGGTTAGCAAAAAAGGAAGAAAAGAAAATCGGCAAACGTCACTAAGAATGTCGTAGGACAAACCAATGTCTTGCTGACTGGATTACCCTGTATCTCTTTGAGTGGCAGAAGGCAACAAAACGGTCAAGACAGGGATAATTCAGCCAATACAGGATCAGCTTGTATACAAAAGACCAATAACCAATAAGAACAAGTATAAAAAGCTAATAGCCAGTTAAAGTCAGGAAAAAAGAGGCTATACTCTTATAGAAGTAGCTAAGCTACAAAGAAGTACAGGCTCTAATAGCTGCTTTTACATATAAAGCCTTTGTAGCCTTCTGGTACGTGGGGTCAAGTGGGTCAAGTGACCTTTTGTTGCCTTGTGCCACTCAAAGAGATACACATCCAGCTGGGGCCCCAGTTTTTTCCCCCCCAGGTTTTTTTTTTTTTTTTCGGTGGTTCTTGCTGTTTGATTCCTGTGGCGCGAAGGTGATTGTGGCGCAGAAATTGTGGTGAAGCTGGCTAGCACGGACCACTCCGCGATCCGTGCTCGGGTAAGCAGGGCGAGGAAGAAAGAACCTTTTCGTTCCTCAAAGGCAAAAAAAAAAAAAAATAATAAGAGTGAAATAATATTCATATTTCGTTTTAGAATTAAGTGGATTTTAGTATTCTCGCGGTTTTCTAACTTCACGCCCTACCCGCGTGCGTACCACAGTTAATTCTTCCTCCTCCGAATTTGACTCCTCATCTTCTTCCATCCCTCCTACCTCGATCACATCCTCAACAGCATCTGCCCTTTCAATTGCTTCGTTTGGCTCTGAAATAGCGTCATCAGCCACCACTAGAGCTTCAGCCAATGTCATGAACCTTTTGTTAAGATTCGGTATCGCCTTCCTCTTCTTGCCTCTGCTCAACCGGCCAACTTCCTCCTCCAGGCTGGCTATTCTGGTGCTGAGAGAGGCGATCTTTGGCTCTTGAGCTTCAAACCCTCTCGATATCACAGAATAGCGCCTTCTTGTTGATGGGCTCTTGTTCTTCCCCAGATCTCTGATGTGGCGGCTGGTCGTTGGCGTACGATCAGAGTCGACTCGCCCGTCTCTGTGGCCGTCTGACCCGGGCGTCGTTTCCTTCTTGTCTGGCTGAATCTCAGGATGCATGAGCGCTTTACGTCCTGAAATCGGCCAGTTCTCAGTTACTCTCCAGCCTGAAAGGATGTCTTTCTTCGTCATACCCACTTCCCTGGCTTTGGCATAGGCCTTAATGAAGTTGACCTTTTCCATGGGCGCAGAATCCGTCATGCTTGCCAGTTTTTGGAGCTCTTTTTGATATGCAGCCTTGGTTGCGTTGAAAACACCATTATCCAGTGGCTATAGGCCATGAGAGCAATATGCAGGCAGGTAACAGCAATGCACGTTATTCAAAAAGCACGTAGCCATCCACTCATCCTGGATTTTCAATCAGCGGTATTTCTGATCGAGAATAGGAAGATACCCACAGATACATGGCTCCCATGGCCATCTAATATGATAAGCCTTGCATCAGACTTATCTGCTGGCTAGGTTTAGAGCAGATAAACCTGTTTAAGCTACTTAAGCGTGATATAATGGTCTATCCAGTCGTTATCAGACGTGATATAATACCAGTCGGCAATTTTATTAAACTTATTAATGAACTACTGCTTCTAAATTCCTTTGCCCTTGAAGATAATTCCCGGCTTTAAAGGACGGCTATCTGCAGTAGCGGCTTCGATAAAACTAATCTAAGTACAGGACTCCAAGCCTTTGAGGAAGGCCTTCCTCCTGGGATCGCTGGTGCCAATTACCAAGAAATCCAAACCTAGATTTGCAATTTATTGGTAAGTCTTGTTTCAGAAGTGGTCAGTACTCACCGAATCCAGCCATGATACCGCCCTCGTCAACATTAACCGTGTTCTCAGGCTTGATCCAGTCATATTCCCTCTCCCTGTCTCAACAGGGCAGCTACGGTGGCGCGAACTTGACGGTGGGAAGGAGCATAGCCCAATGCCTCTTGTCGAAGTATCCATGTAACTAACCTAGCCTCTTGGGATTTGTATAACAACTGGGAAGGTTAGGTGACCTCGGACTTTGACGGTAGGCCTCTTAACGTATCTGACCACCACTCCGCCCACCCCCCCACTCCGCCCATTTGGTGATAGTCTCAACACCACAACAGCTATCGATGATGCGTGCACTTTATTTTGCCAATTATACATCAAAAAAATTCAAATTTTCAGAATAGCTTCATTTATCATGGATCGTGAATTGAGAATTTCCAGAGCAATTTCTGAGGCCTCTACGAGGGGCGTTCGCGGTGCAGCTAAGTGGGAGACTGTGCCGAGGTCGACTTTAAGGGATCGGATCGGTGGCGCGCAACCGACGCGTTTACAACACCAAAAATACCTCTCGCTGACGCCGCAACAGGAACAGGAACTCATCGACCTTATATTAATACGGGAAAAGTATTCCCAGCCGTTATTGAAGAAGGAGATCCATGAATATGCCTAGCATCTTGCCGAATTAAACGGCTGTGGAAGTCATCTAGGGAAAAATTGGGTAAACCGATTCTTCAAACGACATAACAGCGTTATGTTGAAGCCATCACGACTTATTTCGGTCGCAAGGAAGAAGTCTGTCACGGAAGAGGGACTGAGGGAGTATTATAAGGGACTTAGGCGTCTTGTTATTGACTTATCAATTGGTACGGACCGTATGCACAACCTCGACGAGACTGGAGTCCAAGAAGGGGAAACTATAGCCGGCATAATAGCTAGAACGGTCCTGACGAGCTCGTCAGAGAAGATACAGTCAGACGCTTCTGCTTGGATCTCGATATTGGAGACGATATCTGCTGACGGTCGCCGACTGACCCCAACGGTAATATTTATAGGATTATCGCTACAGGGACAGTATTTTCCAAGGGATATACCGGATTGGAAGTTTACTTGCAGCGAGAAAGGCTGGTCTAATACAGAAATATTGCTACGGTGGTTCTACGACGTTTATCTGCCCGAGACTCATCCAAAAGACCCGTCTTCCTGGCGACTATTGGTCCTCGATCAACATAAGACTCATATAAGTCCTGCCTTTATGAAGAAGGCAATGATGAATAAGGTCTGGCTTAGTTGGCTGCCGTCGCACTCGTCATATATCACTCAACCGCTGGACCTTGGTCTTTTTTCCCCGTTAAAAAGATACTATCGAGAAGAGACAGCTGGAATGGAGACCTACGAAGCGACATCAAATAGACAGAAACACATCTTCGTATAGGCATATAAAATAGCTTCTAAGAAAGCCTTCAGTCCAGAGAACATCCGACAGGCGTTTCAAGCATCAGGGATATACCCAGTTGATGTTGATCAAGCTATAAAGAGGTTGAAGCCCAAAGAGCGTCGCGGACCGACTTTTCAGCCTCCCAAAACACCACCAATCACGGTTAAAGTCGATCGCGATATCTTCAATACTCCCTCGTCAAGCCGCGATATAGAAAGACTACTCCAACGGGTCGATTGGTCGTCAGGGAATGCTGAAAGGGACGTCAGAATGATCCTACGGAAGGCAGGAAAGTCACTGGACCAAAGAGGTGCGTCTACAGTCTTCCAGGAGCAAAAAATCGCCGTACAGAAAGCTCAAATAGCTGGTCTTAAGCCGTCAGGCCGTTGCAAGGTCAATTGGGACCCGAACAAGGCTTTTCCTCACGTTGATAATCTTATTATAGCGAGGGACCGGTCCGAGATGAACACTTGGAAGTTAAATGACGAAGCCGCGGCGGAAAATCGTCCGCCGAAGCGGAGGAAAAAGCAGTCGGTTGAGCAAGAGTTTTTTAGTCAATTCCCAAAATCTTAATTAAATTGAAGCTATTTTCATAACTTGAGAATTAATCTACATAATGCGTTGGAACGGAAATGAAGCTATCGCAGGTGGGGCGGTGTGGAGGGGTGGGCGGAGTGGTGGCGGCCTGGTGCTGCGAGAGGTGATTATCTGTAACATCCAGTATAGCTTCAATGATATCGTTCTTTGTATAAGACTGTTGAGGCATTTTCAAGGCGATTAAAGGAAGCTGCTATAGATAAAAGTTTGATGAAATTTTGGGGACGCTGGGTGATGAAGGAGACAATTTGAGAAATTTTACATTAGTACCATGCGACCAAACTGCTTGTGCAAAATACAAATGAACATTCCAATATAAAACAACATGAAACTCTCAGTAAGACACAATCTGTTCTATGTAAATAACTTCAATTTTGGCCAAGCACTGTGCAAGTGAAGTTTGACATTTTGTATGGGGAATTCTTTTTTTCGCTGACCAGTAGGTGGGTATGACCGGCAGGTGGGTACTGCATGGTATTGTGGAAAGAAGCCAGCGTGTTAGCACAGCTCAGAACCGGAATGGCGCGACTAAACGGTTATCTCTATCAGATCAGAGCAGCACCAACAGATGAATGTCCATGCGGGCAGGCAAAAGAAACGGTAGAGCACTTTCTCTTTCGATGCGTAAAATGGACAGCACAACGCAAGGAGATGATGTCCCAATGTGTAGAAGAAAAGCGTGGCAGCCTATGCTTTCACCTGGGAGGTAAGGCAGCGTCGGATGGACAGAAATGGGCACCGAATATAGAAGCGGTGTGAGCCACGATCAGATTTGCGATCGCTACAGGTCGCCTGGAACAGAGATGATAACAACACCAATAAGCCACCGGTTACGAAAACTCACTTACTAACAACAGCCACCCCGTACAACCAATAGCAGGCACTGCTTCAGCCGCCGAAGATAGGAAACTGAACACTTGGAGGAATTGGACTTCAACTTGATCTGCTACCACTAACCGATACGGGGATCTAGAAAGAGAACAATGAAGAGACAGAGAAGAACAAGGCGGGAAACATAGGGGCTCTGCAAGACCAAGACATCAATTGGCGAAATATATGTATTTTTAGTTTTTAGAGCCCTATGGGCGGTGGCCTACCGGGCGTAATAGATCTGTCTGTCTGACTACTAGGGTGACGTTCGTTATGTTGGGTCGCCCTCATCCAGGTCAATGTATCTCAAACTTCACTCGGGCTAAGGGTGGCACTGATCCGAAACGTGTTAATCCCCCTCCTTCAGGACAGATATCAAGTCGTTTGCTCTAGGCCATGGGCTATTACCCCTTCCTAAATTCCGCATCACAATGACACTCACCACCAAAGAAACAGCCACTATGGCCAACGAAAACAGGGCTGCCATCGTGATCCGAGTGGCAATGGTGTTGATGTCTCTGGCCGTCTTGGTGGTTGGGTTACGACTGTAGTGTCGTCGTCTGATCAGGTCAATGGGTCTGGACGATATAGCTGCTGTCATCACCTGGGTAAGGCCGATTTAACATAAGTTTATACTTAAGCTTTGTCTAATATGATCCTGTCATAGGCCTGCATCATATGATGTCGCTCAACAATGATTGCGAGTACGATTTTCCCATTCTGTATATATGGCAGCAACTCATTGTCGATAATAGTGACTCAATACGGACTGGGCCGACACGACTGGACAGTTTCTGATGAGACAATGAAACTTTACCTTCGAGTAAGACACTTGGTTTTCATTCATGCTGCTTTGGAGACTAACCTTTACCTATTGTTTTTGGATTTCTATCCTGTTCTACGTAGTTACTCTTTTCTGGGCAAAGATGACATTCTTGCTGCATTATTACCGAACTATGGCAGTCTCTTACATGCGATTGGTCTACCTGGGTGTCATCATCATCGTGGCATTATGGGGTGTGTCCCAAGCCATTATGGTCTCTCTACAATGCATCCCCCTCCAGGCTGTCTGGGATACGAGAATCAAGGGGAGATGCATTTCTCACCGAACCACTTGATGGTATATAAATGGCGTCATAAATATAGTTTCTGACTTTAACATCATGATTTTACCCCTCCCTATCGTCTGGAAACTCAATCTCCCTCCTTCTCAGAAATTCCTTCTTTCTGGTATTTTCGGGCTAGGCTTCTTGTGGGTCCTGCATCTCATGTTCTATCTGCGGTTCGTTGACACTTTGTTTCCAGTACAATTGGCGTTTCGATATTACGACTGCAATATCTCACCCCTCAACCAGACTAACATGGTGGAACGTTACAGCAGCCTCATGGTCCCTCGCAGAACTCGTGTCTGCCATCACTTGCGCTTGTCTTCCAACTCTCAAGCCTCTGCTTGTGAGGATAAAGGCCTGGGTCCCTCACCTCGGAAAGGGCGATAATACTTTCAGCTTCAAGAGCAGAGTGGGGAAGAAGACACAGAGTTAAGTGTGACTATAGCGGAGAACCACAAAGGCTTTGGCAACAGGCCTAAAATACCTACAGCAGTTTCGATGTATGGATCTCAGACGAGTATAACAGCTGTCTAGGGTTCTCCGTCTAAAACAGACTCCAAGAGGAAGTTGACATATAGCTCGCAGGCTATGTCGGTATAACTGCATTGTGCATTGGGTTATTCTGCATCAGGAGTAGGGGGAAAAGATACTCTCTGTCATTGTATATATGTCAATATGCTTCTGTGCAGTGTTCATCTCATTGCTCCCTGTACATACTCTGTGCAGACAAGCCCTCTGCAAATTTTATCATGAACGACAAACAGCACGTGCACCAAGTCAAACTTGTCATTATTACCGGCTCTGCCCATGGTACGTTCACAGAATGGTAGCCTACATGGTAAAACGTAGCTCAAGCTAACCAGGGGATATTGTTAAAGGTATCGAGCCATACGTTGCGCGCAGCCTTTCTGAAGGTGAACCAAGCATCCTCATCAATTACGCGGCTGAGTCTTCGGATGCCAACGCTGCAGCATTGAGGAATGAATTGCTTCCAAGTCATGCTTGACACAGAGCAGTCAAATTGACATTCATGACTTTGCCCCAATATGCCTCATCAAATCATTGCAATTCTCTTTCCCTCAGTAGCTGTGTGCGAAAAAGGTGGTCAGTTGAGTATTTGATCCTCTCGACAAAGCCAGCCGCAGACGTGGAAACAGCTTCGATGTGAAATCTCACCTCTATTTTAGCTATTCCTTTTTTGTACGGATAATCCAATCCCTTTGGACATTTTACCGCTGGCGACTACACATCCGAGAGGCCGCGGTAAATAAAGCACCTCAGATGGGCCGAGATGCGTCTCGTATATGCATGCGGCCCGCTCGACCCTTGTAGAGCAAGGATTTCACTATGTCCGCTCCTATCCTAAGCCTTTTCCCCTTGCATGCAGGTGGATTAGGAATGTTTGTCACTAATTACCTCAGCATCTGTCATCATGATAGACCCGACTTTTATCAACGACTTTACGTGGTCTGACGAGTAAATGCATTGAGTCTCAAAGGTATAAAACTGCTCATCTGTCGGTGGATGGTTAAACTTGCATCAGAAAGTCAACAACCTTTAAGAATCATACTCAGCACAGAAACATCTGTAAGCCGCCATGCTATTCATTCGATCTGCATATACCTTGTGCTAATAACTCACTGAGATATAGCACACTTCAAGATGCATTTCTCAACTGCCTCCGTGCTCGCTACGCTGATCTCTGCGGCTACCGCTGCCAAGCAAATGCAGATCAACTACTATAGCGACACCCAGTGCAGAAATTATGCTGGCCAGGTCGATGTCACTTGGGCTAACGCCCTATACTCTGGCAAGACCAACTGCTATAACTATAGTTACGGCAGGGCTATGAACATCGCAGAGTGCCAAGTTGGGGGATGCTTCTGTAACCTTTACAAGGGGAAGAACTGTAATGAGTACATGGATCAGATGGTGTATGGGGACCAGTTTGGCTGTCGTCCTTGGGCTAATCAGGTTCAATCTTTTGCATGCTACTATAGAGGTTGAAGAGCTTTGCACTGGGCTGGATTGGTTCCTTGCGCCATGTCAGAGTGAGAGCCGGAGGAAGATACTAGAGGGGTGAAACAGCGGATTGATGCTGGCTAAGAAGCGGCCAATACCGAAAAGGATAGTGTAAAGATTAAGTAACCAAAGACAATACTATTTACAAATATAGGAGTAGACAATACGGTAACTCACAAGCCAGGTGAACAATAGTTGCAATATCCATCCCACGGCTGATCGACAAGCCGTAGATTGCCTAGAGAACGCAACAGTTCAAGCGGATAGTTAGCCATCATAAGTAAACCCCATAAGGCTGTGCTTCTGTACTTACAGTAGACTAAAATTATGACTATTATGATTAGTGGTCTTGCGGTTGTCATTATTCTGAGAACTGCTGGTGGTGGTCTCGTGATTATTATCGACATATACCTGTCATATATAGTCCTACGGGTACCTGTCATGTCATTACCGTACGTGTTGTTGATACATGTTGTAGTGGGTTAATCGAAAATCACTGAAGATCCTGTTGCCAAATCTTCGTAATCATGGCACCGGTGGTAGAAGCTGAGTTGAAAAGTAGCTGGCTATCCCACGCACCAAGGAGATACAATCAGAGAAAAGGCCTGGTAGAATAGTCAGGTTTTCAGAATAAAACAGCACTTTTGGAAAAGAGAAATAAAACGAAGGTGGAGTTTGCGAGATGATGGAGACTTGGATGGTCGTTTGTTATTCAGTGCTAGTGATCAAAGAGTAAGGTTCTTGGTTTTATTTAATCATCATTAACAAGGCTATAGGAATAGATCATGAAAGTGGCTTTTGGCGGACTTTAGGGGTAAGAGTGTATAATATGGCAATAGGCAAAGGGTCTGAAAGGAAAGGGCTAAGTTGATTGCTTACCTGTCAGCCCCTCGTTTCTGATTTAGACCTTACTGGTTCTATTCTTTTTACCCTTCCTCAACATCATACATACTAATATCCTATGCTAGAGCGTCTATTTAAGGCCTTGACTGGCTTAGCTGGCCTGGTCCTTCCGGGTAAAGTAGGGGCTCGGTTCTGGGTATTCCTTACTACCCCTCAAACTCAAGCCGCACATTAACTAATAACTAGACGACATTATGCCCGTTACTCTCCACCTATGACTAATCAGAAGACATATATACGTTTTAAATATACCAGATACTCCATCTAATTATGAATTACTAAACTAGTTTCGCCGAATCACCTACCGAAGAAAACCGCAGCAGCACCTTTGAGTGCGAATTGGCCTAAATGAACGAGATGGAAGTCTGTTGCGCAGCCATCTTGGCTCGTTGAGTACATGCCCATAGGAGAGACTCCAATGCGGTTATGAAGCTCGATACCGCGGATGCGTAGGGGTTTGAAGAGAGTTGGGGCCGAGTCCCTCTTGGTCGCAGAGCCAGCGGGTGGCTGTTGAGCTGGGGTAAAGAAGGAGACGCCAGCGGCGGGTTTGTTGCAGATGGCCATGATTGTTGAACGATACGAAATGTGTGGCCGACTCGACTATTTTTATACGTGGTTATCGGCAAGGATCTACGATTGAATTTGTAATCGGCCTGCCTTCCACTGTAGGCCGTTGAGTCATTCCTGAAGCATAGACACAGTCTCGGGTTCCTCTTCCGCTACCCTAGGCTTTCCTAGGTTTCTAACAGTCAATACAATGAATAAATACTGCCGAGACAGTTGATTTATAATATAAGGTTATTAGTAAGGTTTTAGTAGAATCTTTTACCATCCAGGACCACCTAACGCATAACCCCACCTAATGCATAACTAAAATTTCGCTCCTCCCATACAAAATCCAAATTTTCAATTGCATTGTATTCGGCCAGGCATGAAGATACTCGCGAACGAAGACCTGCACTATATTACTTTTTCCATTAAATTCTTATATCGGCTTGAATTTTTCCCGTTCCGTCCTGTAGCCTGGTTCTCTAGCCCTTTGAATTTTGTCGCATTTCACCTCATGTACCCTAGGCGACTCCATCCACTCAAGCCGAACTTTTACCTAATTTAATAGATGGAACTCCTTCCGTAATGGTTCGCCGTAACTATACCGAAGATGACGTAGCTGAGGCTATATTCGACACCACCGATAGAGGCCTGTCACAGACGGGGGCGGCCCAGAAACGTGGAGTACCTCGGTCGACCCTTTCTGGGCGACTTTCCGGTCAAGCGAGCAGGAATGAACGGATCCAGGCCCACCAGCGTATTTCAAAGAGCCAGGAGGAGACGCTTATTCGTTGGCTGCTGCGACAAGAGTCTCTGGGCTATGCTCCCTCGCACAGCCAGCTCCGCGCCTGTGTCGAGGCCATCCTTCAACAACAAGGCGATAACAAACCTTTGGGCAAGCACTGGACCACCAGGTTCGTCAAACGTCACCTAGAACTATCTAACAAGCTTGGGAAACGTCAGGAAGCCGCCAGATTTGACGGCTTTACTCCGAAGGCGGTCAATTGGTACTTCGATATCCGGGAGGATGAGTACGGCTGGATCAAGCCTGAGAACACGGTTGACGTGGACGAGGGCGGTATAATGGTGGGTTTCGGTAAGTCTTCTACAAGTGCTCTATGGGTTTTTATAGGGCATAGCTAATTGATTGTCCATGAGGCCTGGACAGCCTCGTAATCGGGAACTCTGACCCGAAGAAGAAGGCGATGTTGAAAGGCGTTCAGTCGTGCACGTGGACCTCGTTTATTGAGGCTGTCACTGCAACTAGCCGCTCTTTAAAACCGGGAATTATCTTTAAAGGGAAAGAGCTGCAGAAACAGTGGTTCCTTAACGAATTCGAATTAATAGCGGACTGGCACTACATCACATCACCGAACGGCTGGACAGACAATCATAATGCTCTCGAGTGGTTGAAGGGCGTTTATCTACCACAAACGGAGCCTCGTGATGCATCGGATGCGATACTTATTATCCTTGACGGTCACGGGAGCCATACGCAGGTGAGAATTTCGGTGTTTTCGCCGCTGAGTCACCCGCTATAGGGTCGCTGACGAGCAGTCAGGACGAGTGGATGGCTTACGTGCTTTCTGAACAACGTCTACTGCTGTTACTTACCAGCACATTGTTCCCATGGTCTGCAGCCATTAGATAATGGGATTTTTAATGTCATCAGAGGTGCGTACCGGAAAGAACTCCAAAAGCTGCCTAGTTTGACCGATTCTGCGCCGGTTGACAAAGTCAACTTTATCCGGGCATACGCGAAAGCCAGGGAGGCGGGCATGAGGAAAGATATTATCTTATCCGGCTGGAGGTTTACTGAAAATTGGCCAATAAATCAGTACAAAGCTCTAGCACATCCAGAAATTCAGCCAGACAAAGAAAAACTGCTGGAAGAGTTAAAGACGCCAAGCCCTCCTCAACTGCACTCAGATGATACGCCGAAAACGAGTCGGCAAGTGAGGGAAATGGCCAAACACCGAAGCCGTCCGACCAAGCGGAAGTACAGTAAGATCGCAAAGGGGTTGGAAGCTTTAGAGATGAAGGTGGCCGTTCAGAATGCGCGGATTACTGGTTTCGAGGAGCAGATGGCTCAGCTGCGGCGAGGGAAGAAAAGAAAGGCGGTACCAAACCCGAACCGACGATCCATGGCTCTGGCGGAGGCTCTAGTGGCTGGAGAATCTCTTCATGACTCAAAGGAGGCAGAAATAGAGGTGGATGTGGATGAGGAGGTCGAGTCGGTGATTGAGGTGGGTGTCAGGTCAGAGGACGAAAGTGATGACTTTATGGTCGTAACAAAGCACTGCCAGCGCACACGCAGCGGTCAGGAGGTCAAAAAGCCACGCACAGAGTAAAAATTGATCAATTTTATAGAGTTTCTCTTCAAAGCTTCGCTTTTTAATTGACGACCTGGTGTTTTGTGCACGCATCAAAATTTGGATTTTATGTGGGCGGAGCAAAATTTTGGTTATCCATTAAGGTGGACCTGGATGGTACGGAGCATACGCAGAGGGTGTTAGAAAGCGATGAGGAGTGCGACGACAAGGAAACGATTTCGGGGCCTGACTGTATTTGGCTTAAACATGGCGCTAAGGCCTTGCAGGATAATGTTGTTGTCAAGAACCGTAGAATGCTGAGCCCAAGATAAGACGAGGAAAAGACGTTTGGCAACGAAGTCTAATATCTATTATGTGTGCACTTATGAAGCGCATGATCAAGCTACGGAACCGCAGAGCCTCTTATAATCCTGTAATCCTGTACTCTGTGACGACTTATTGTTGTCTCCTTTTCCCAAGAGTTGTCTTTCTCTGAGCGGCCTTTCCATTTTACCAGGTACTCGACCTGCCTTCGTCTCGTCCTTTTACTCAGTAGCTCTACCCCCTTATGATTTCCTCCATCGTCAGAAACCCTTTTGTCAAACTGGTTGACCTAATCAATGCTAATATCCTTTCTCTTCTCCCACGCATTTGCGTCGTCTAGAAAGCCTTGCCATTTCATAAGATGCAGAATCAGCCTTCCTTGCTTCCACTTAACCAATAATTGATCCACTTCCCACATAACTCCACCGGGGTCTAATGCTGTAGGTTGGCCAATCTCACTAGCTGAGACCCTGTTCTGGCGCGATGAAGACGCATATCCATCTTTAGTCCTCAGATCTTCCTCGCAGTTCTGGTCAATGTAAAGCTGTGGATCGACGATATCTGAGTTCTCTGAGGTCGACAGAATGAATTGAAGCCTTTTACTTGCTTCGTATGCATTGCCGAAGTTATCGTCGTTGCTTTCGTCAAGTTGAGCTCTTGATGTGTCCGCTTTGACAATCGAGGCAGGCTGCAGGAGGCCTGATGCCTCGTTGGAACTAAGATGCTTAGAGTCGGCCATGTCGTCAATGCTATAAGGAGATAGCAGAGAAGGGTATGAAGTACCGCCCCTTTGAGGAACTGATTCAATCCCAGTGGAAGATGATGTAGCCAAATCATGTGTTCCTGACAAGGCTGTGACGTCTTGAGGTGGTTGTTGGCCTGCCTCTTTGTCTTGACCAGAACTGATCGCCGGGTTACTCCGCAAGTGAGGATGTAGACTTTTATCATTCACTTGAGTTGATGAGAGCATATAGGGAAAGCTGGTTGAAGACGGCGAGGATTGGACATCTGAGCGAGACCTCCCGTCATTTTCATGCCCGATCTTCTCATTCTCGGTAAGTTCCGATAAAGACGAAAAATCGTCCTCCACGAGACCGTCACTTCTTGGTAGACTCTCAGATGACACCCAATTAACAAACGTAAGGTGACTGCAACTTCCGTAGAGTACCGGCTTCACCTGTCTGTCAATTGAGGATTGGGCACAGTGTCGCTCGAAGGGCGAGGACATCGTGTCACCGCTTAGGCCGTCTTCATCGAGTGTTTTGTGCTTCTTTATGGGCTTCCCAGAAGTGCTATGAATGTCCGCTAAGTGTAGCCACAGATCCTCAGGGGACGTTGATACTACCGGACATTCTGGGTGCGGACACTGTAACTGAGAGTGGTTAAACTGAGATTTGATGAAGGCCGAAACACAAACGGAAGCATGTCGCTGCCGACCGCTTTGGTCCCAGAATTGTTGTAAGCGATGGTTTGCGGAATACTCATGGCTTCCCAGATGAACATGGCAATAGCCAGGACAAGCAATTGCGTTACGTGAAATAATCGGATCACATGGAAATGGCGACTGTTGGTTTGCGATGTGATCTTGGCAGTGCATAGTCCATTCCGATTCGCCCTTCACCCAGCGATTGCAAACAGAACAGAATTGGACAAAGGGACTTTGCTTGCTGTGATGTTCTTCCCAGCAATGGAAGGCATGCTTCCATCTTGCCAGATTTCGAAGCGGAATACTAGAATGATAGGAAAACTGTGTAAGTTTTCAAGATTTTCAGTCACGCGCTAGTGGTAGGGATTTGTTACCTTTCCATGTCCTGCGCACAGCCGAGGACTGCACAAATACCGTCTACTGGACGTAGCATGATCTGATATGCGATATGACAGGGACTCTTCCCTAGAAAGATGAGATCTTGTAGCGCGGAGCGCCCCTCAGGGTTTCATAAAGGCGCTGTTGAGACAGGGTTTGAGAAAGACGGGTGCGTTCCGGTAAGAAGTGCATGGTACGAGCAGTATTCCAAGACTTGCTTTTTCTGTATCTCCCGTAGCTTGGCGGCCACCAATTGCCTTCTGTTGGTAACACATCTGTATCTAGGGACATTCATTATTTCTTCCAATCATTGTTCTCACCATTGACCCACCCAAATCATTGTGACCATCATGATATCAGTATGTGATTACAAATGCGGACGAAACCATCTATACGAGTAGTAAATGCAGTTACACTGTGTTCCTTCTGATTGCCAAGCGTCACAATGCAGGATTGGCTTGTCGGTTGCGTGTTCTTGCAGCTACTGTAGTGTTACCAGGCCAACATAAGCTGCCGGGCGTAATAAATTGTATTATATTGTAGTGTTACTTGGTACCCCAATTTATACTCCTCGTACCTGAATCGGCGGGAATAGAGCAAACAACCCTCAATTACGGCTGTTAGCCGCCAATGACTCAATATTATAACTCTGGCGCTTTAAGGCCTCCGTGAAGGGCCTTCAACGTTTTGTCGGAACAGGCTGGCTTTCTTCTAAATCTTAATTCCACACCTCTCGATTATCTCTCGACAACAACTCTCTGGCGGCCAATACCGTTTGCCACATGACATGGCAACTCGTCAGACACATGGACTGGATGTAACGAAAACACCGATAAATAACACTATTGCGTAATGATGACGTTGGATGCAGAAATCCACCAGTCGCCACAAAAGTATGTACAGTACACCACGGTTCGCTTTGCATTTTCGTTTTTATCTAAGCGGCAAAATCATTTAGTTATGCCTACTACATAACGGTTACAAATTGAAGTAACCTAATGTACAACATCCATCGTATTTTCAATCTATCACTCCTATTCTACTGCAAAATGGGGCAGCAGAATCTGGTGTTGCACCTAAAGTTATTTTCTGTTCTTCTCCGTCTCGGCGAGCTTGCCTCCGCTATGATCGTCCTAGGGATTCTCTCACGTTTTGTTTACCTTATCGGCATCGCATAGGCGAATATCGATGGACGTATCATCTATGGCATCGTCGTCACGTGTCTCGGTATTATCTACTCCGTCTTTTTCTGTACGCCATTTAGGGAACATGTTCTTGGGCTTTCCCTTTGACTTCGTATTGTTTGTGATGTGGCTCGTGGTATACTGCTTGTTTCAAACGGCATGGTGCTCCCCCCCTAGCTAAGATCACCTACTAATCATCCACAACATTCAATTTTCATAGGGAACGGGTAGTCACACTTGCTTTGCGCGTTGGTATAACAACTATTAGGGCTACCGGTACTATTGGGGTCGTTTCGTCGGGCCCGTTGTAAGCAGAGGTTCAACTCAAACAAACCAAGAATTGAGTCATCGAATTGCCAAAGGGTTCGTAGAAAGCCACTGGACGTAGAGAAGATGAACTTTACCATTGTGAAGTTCTGCATATAGAGACTTCCCACAAGCCAGTTACCCCCAGAAAGGGCCACTAAGGTACGTTGTAGCCTGGAGAATACCGCCCAGATGGCCGTCCGTGGAACCCATGGGTTCGATTATCGAAAGCGGCAATGGCACCAGCCCCATTCATAATGGCTCTATAACCTCCGCCCGAGATGGCAATACCGATTCGTGGCAACGCGCTGCCATTCCTCACGATGCCATTCGCATACGCGTTAGTGTCTATATCGCCAATCTTGGCTCGGGTAAGGACGTCCTTTAACGCTGAGATGGTGTTATTGCCACGAAGCTCTAGCCATGCTGTTTCATCAGTTAGCAATGTCGTTGCCTGCGATTCCATCCTGTACTACGAAGTCACGTGTTCAGTTGAGGTTCACTCTTGATTGTGGAGTATTAACTTACTGGCAGGCGAGGCCATTAGCACTGCCAGTTGGATCAATTGACCGCAAGACAACATTACGCACTGCTGAAGAGGAGCCTAGCACACTTCGATTTCCGCTAACTTCTTGTATTCAGTGGGCAATGTTAAGGGCAACATTAGATTTGACAAGACAAACAAAACGATGATAGCGTTGGACGGTGAGTAGCCCTCAGTCCTCCTCATGGCTGAAATGATATTTGGGTCCTATGCATGCTACCAAAGCCAAGGTTCGTCGTCCCCCAACGACGTTTTGTCATAGTTACGCATTTGTCTCTAGGCTTGCCATGCACACTGTTTTAGGCTTGATACTACATACACCATTTCAATACCCGAGAAGGCTCATTTTCCAATCAAGTTGGGGCCGTCAGACCAAGCCATCTGAACTAACCAAATGTGGGTAATATGCTAGAGTTCCAGTGGATTCATTCAGCCAACAACAAACACCTCGTATCATACCGTATCACATGTAAATTTTCAGCTGCCGCACAAGGACAAAGGGAATGCTAACGGTGGTAAAGCCACCTACTGGAGCTTCAGCACACTCCAAGAACACCATCTGGCCTTGAATCTGCCTTTTGACCTGGTTCTTTTAGAGTTATTAAAGACTCGCAGGTGCCACCCTATTGCCGAAAGCGGTCAAGTCACCGCATACAAAGACATTGACAGCATGACTGACCCGACCGCCCAAAATATTGACTGGGATCTCAGGGTTGCACGAGAGGAGTCAAAATTGTTTACCTCAACATATGGAGCCGGGGCACAGGGCTGCTGAGCTAAGGCAGTCTATCTCCACATTAATTACAAAATGTTTGTCTGCGAAAGATTCGGCATTCGCGACACGAAATTAGACTTCCCCCTCGAAACGCGATTCCTGCAAACGCGTCAATAGACCACACACACTATCCAGCATATCATCGGCACAGTCTCAGGACCAGAAGTCAGAAAAGAATGTAACCAAGATTTAACGTTGTAGGCCCTATGAGGCGTATCCTCCCAAGCGGGGACAAAATCATTCATTCATTCATTCTACCTCGCAGCTAGGATAGGATAGGACCTTCCCCCGAGAACTGAAACAGTAAAACCCATCCAGAGCTACAGCCGAGGGCGATACTTGTTGCGATCGCTGATTTTACTGGACGATATTCAAACGGGAGCCAGAGCAGGTTTCGACCTCGATACGTGATCCATTTGCGGTCGGCGCTGATCCCGTAGCCTTGGCATTGGCATGGGTGAGGTTGTAGACTGGATGCAGGCGCAGTGGCAAACGAAGATGGGTGCGAGATCAGGTTGAGGTTAAACATGAGATTATCGGTAAGAAGATGTGTACCAGTTTTGTCGAAGCGGATAGTGTCGGCGACACTGCCTATAACGAGCGTCGCAAGGCATTGTACAGTCGTGGCATCCCATATCTTGGCGATCCTGTCGATTGACGCCGATGCAAGGCGCTGGCCATCCGGTGAGAAGACCACCGAGTTAACACAGCCGTGATGGCCTTCGAGCGTTGCCGTACACTCGCCAGTCGTGGCATCCCATATCTTGACAGTCCTGTCGCGTGATGCTGATGCGAGACGCTGGCCGTCGAGTGAGAACGCCACTGAGCAAACCTCATCATCATGGCCCCTGAGCGTCGCCATACAGTGGCCAGTCGTGGCATCCCATATCTTGACGGTCGTGTCGTGTGATGCCGATGCAAGACGCTGGCCATCCAGTGAGAAGACCACCGAGTGAACCCCACCTCCATGGCCTTCGAGCGTCGCCGTACAGTGTCCGGTCCCGATATCCCACATCTTAACGGTCCCCTCGCGTGACGCTGATGCAAGGCGCTGGCCATCCGGTGAGAAGACCACCCAGTTAACCCCACCGTCATGGCCTTCAAGCGTCTCTAGACATGCATCCCAATTCTCAGCTATGGTCGGTTTAGCTAGAATCCAGCTTGGCTCTTCCTCTTTGAACAATCTTCTCGTTACGCTACGCCGAGGGCTGAATGTAAGCGCGGACACATATGCCTGAAGGGGCGCATTCCTTATCGCCCGTCCATGTGCTAGGATAAATCGCCGTGCATCCCGTACGAAATCAAACAAGCGGGTTCCCTCTGACCCATTCTAGTAGAAATATAATCAGCATATTGGCTCTATATAACCACAAACATCAAACTACCTACCAGCAACGTCTCGAGCTTCGTCATCGCAACCACACCTTTTGGTATTCTTCCGAGAAGGCTGAGCGCTTCCAGCCAGTAGAGATACTTCTTACTAAGAAACTGATGGACTGTGCCATCGTCTTGTAGGTCGTCGATAGGCATCAAAGTTCTATCCGAGACGGCAGCGCTTAGGTGGTCAACCCAGTAGAAGCACGAGTATCGCGCCGAGGCCAACGGGTTGGGATCAGGCTGGCGGACATCATCTATAGAGATGCCGGGATGGTGTAGATCGTACATGTCGCGCCGCAGGGACCTGGACATCACCAGCAGCGACCTCGAGAAGATGGTATGGTGCTGGTCCGTGGTGCCAGAAGGTACGATCTGGTTGGATGCCTTGTCAAGCAGGTATTCCTTCGCCGATTGATGCACAAAGTAAATGACACCTTTTCGAAGAGTCAAGAAAGAGCCACAGGATCCGATGGTCTCTTTCAACTCATCCTGGTCGAATTCCTCGAGCGACTCAACAAGAGATATCAGCTCCTTCAAGGTGACGGGGCTGTATACGACCGACACAATAGCTAAGATCTGCTTGCACAGGCCCGCATCATCTGAGTTGATAATATGTTCCATCATTCGCTCATAAAGTTGATCAAGTCCTGCTGGGAATGACGTTAACTTCGTAAGCATATGCTGTCTTGGGACCCTAGGATCCGCAAGTTCTTTGCAGACTAAAGCTACCCAGAGAAAAGTGCCATTGGCATGAGACATCAAGTAGTGTTGGACAGCGTAGCGTATCTTGTCGTCGTAATTCTCTTCACATATCAATTGATCCACTTTGTGTCGGATGTACACGTCAACTGCTTCGCAAATGGTGCTCCCAATGTCCTCAAGACACAGCTTGGCTGTGTGTGTTGCATTTCTGAGCCTCGGCCCAATGTCTGGGCAGTGGTTGCGGCTGGATACAATCCACTTGATATGGGAAGGCGACTTGAAAATAAAGTCAAGAAGCTCTGAGTGCTTCGTTTTGCACTCGTCAAGGGCATCGATGATCAAGACCACATCCTCCAGAGCTGGATCGTTCAGCATGTCCATGAATATATCGGTCAGAG
Source organism: Fusarium oxysporum f. sp. lycopersici 4287 (assembly GCF_000149955.1). Classification (NCBI taxonomy): domain Eukaryota; kingdom Fungi; phylum Ascomycota; class Sordariomycetes; order Hypocreales; family Nectriaceae; genus Fusarium; species Fusarium oxysporum. Next base: position 2,109,913 of record NC_030988.1, on the reverse strand, counting down.
GCGCCCAGGCATTGATGCTCTCAAAACGTTTCTCCTCTTGGGTATCGTACTTCGTCCGTACGTAGGAAATGAGTGATGGTTGCTGGATGATGAGAAGGTAGATGAGGCCGCGCAGCACGCCCGTGGCACTGCTCAATTGAGCCTCTGTAGCCTGACAGAAGAAATAAGACAGTCGTTTCGCAGACTCTTTCTCTAGCTCATCTATGATGCCGCAGAGGAGCATTGTCTTGCCTTTGCCGGGGTCGCCTTTGATCCAGAGCAGCCGGCTTTGCGGGTCGTCACGAAATCGCTGAAAGCGGTCGTTCTTGAGAATCCAGCAGTAGGAGCCCTTGAGCAGGCCGCCCTTTGTCTCCAGGATTCGCTGCTTGTCGTCGCGGGGGTCAGTCACGTATAGATGCTTCAGACATCGCATGTTCTTGACGCCTGGGAACTTTGTCTTAGCAAACCATTCTAACAGCTGAGTACATCTAATAGAAGGGCCAACAAGTTAAGATGCCACTTGCCTTGGTCGGGCGGTCCGCCGAAGTCGATAATCTGATGGTCAACAGTCAAGGTGCTAGCGACAACCCCTGCGTTTCCGGACAAGGTTATATCCTTTTCATTCGCCATTATAAAGACGCGAAATAAAAGTATTATGGACGAGCCAAAGGCAACGGACTGGTACACAGGGTGGAAAGAGGCAATCGGCCGGGAAGACTCCTAGAGACTCGGATCAGAGGATGGGCGACTTTCAGACTGGCTCCAAGACCAACCAAAGGTGCAGTAAAAGCGCGTCAACCCTGAACAAAAATGAGAAACCTGGGCTCTTCAATCGAGGGGGGTGCCAAAACATCACGGACTGGTCTCGCTTTGACACAACCATACGGGACCAAGCGCTGGGAAGCTGTATATAAATAAACGTCAAAGCATGACCAACAGGCTACATGGCCGTAACAATTCCTGCACTATTAAGAGAAAGATATTCCGTTAGCCGGCTAGACACGCGAAGATGGAGCTAAAGGAAGATTGGAGGGGCAGCTGGTTATATTTCGTCATAATAAAGTGGCCTGTCAGCCACCATGACAACCCACCCACCGGGACATAGCTGCTGAGCAAGAACGCAGCATCCGAATACGAATTGAGCTGCATCGGGATGAGGGCGAGTATCCCTTTGAGCGGCACAGCCCTCCAACGAGGCCACGACAAGGGTATAGGGCCAATCAAAATGACTGAAACTAGTAATACTTCTCCGCACATACTAACTTATATGGTGATAGAAGTCCCAGCAGTTCTGATTGTTACAAATCACTACCTCGCACACTTTGTAGCCGTATCGGGTGTGCTTCCGTTACTTGCTTTGTGCATTTCCCGTTATCGGCTGCAGATAGCTTCCTTTGGCATTCCTCTTCTTACAAGGTTGACGCTGCCCCTGCTTGAGGCCTTTGCAAGTTAGGCAAGCCGATTTGATGCCCCTGTGGAAATGATTGACATCTCTTTGTATGTGTTTTTGCCGTGTTTTCAGATCGTCAATGTCCTCTTCCTTCCCTGTACGATTTCTCTTCCTTGCCTGACCTTCCTGTTCATATGTGATACAAATCGCATCGTAGATGCATTTCTTGTAGTCTTTGAGAGTTATATAGGGCTTCCAGTTAGGGCACGGCGTTGTAAGCTGTAAAATGAAGCTATTCACAAGGGCTACTTCAAGAAGGAAACCCCAAAGAAGCGCCTGCCAAGGGCCACGCCGAAAATACTGCTTATAGCTGATATATGCCCTTAACTAGTCGCCTCGGTCAACGTGATTCATCTGACAGTTATAAATAGCGGCAACCATTGGTATTGGGATGATTTTGAAGGCATCACCACCAAAGATTTGCTATATAGCTTGTAATTACATGCACTTATTAGCTGGCTTTCTTTCCTTTTCTGTACATTCCTTATTAGCACCGGTATGGATAGTTAAAAGGAAGAGCATAAGCCTATTATCTCTCTATAAATTACGAGACCTAGGAAACCGGGAACAAGATAAGTTATAAGACAAACATAAATAAATACATCTAAGGCACGTACAAGGCCGTCCACTGTAGGAATATCTCTTATCTCGTTATACTGAAGGGTAGAAATAGGCATAAAAATCTGGAAGAATTCAAGTCGTTCCTGGGGCAGAGGGTTGATGTGAAAATCACGATATTCTATGTTAAGGCACGAAGTTGTGGCCGGCTTCTTCCGCCGGGGAAACTGGCACTCCGATGGGATCTTCAGCCCCTCGCTGAGAGTGTGTGGAAGCTATAGTTATCGAAGTAATAGCTATCTTGTGTTTGATGGAATTACTTGGGAAGTCATAGTTTTAATAAATAATGATTTGTATGTGATTTGCTAGTAAATGCTTCCTTGAACGAACCTCTCGTACCCCGCTTGTACTAGCTGTATTATCTATGGGATGTGGGGCGAGTGACTTGTTGGCGCCTTGTATCATTTACAAATATATCGAAAGATTTCTTTCGAGTTCAACAGCTCCGCAATTGTGCCTTTATGGATTTTTATGTCGGTCTCTTAGCCTGTCTCTGTCATAAGACCAAACGCCTGACGAGATTAATCTGTATCAGAATGTCTGAGATTTTGGTTGTGGTTTTCAATTGCGATGGTGCTCATAAACCCAAGCCAAAACTCAGTGATTTGTGGCTACACTTCGGATTTACCGAGGTAAATGATGCTATTGAACACCGTGCGATGAGCTGATACGAGGCGAGTGATTGCTATTGGGAGGAGCGAAGCACAATCTGATGTTATAATTATTCCGTCTTACCGCATTAAGAAAGTTCATAATCATTCACAAAAACACGAATCATATTCTCTCCCAGCATACTATCGATGATTTGCATGCGATGATGAGGAATAATAATGGATAATTAGGCTTTTATATTCATTATGACGTGGTTGTGATTCACCTGATCATATGATCGTGGCTGATGCATGATGCACTTGGAGCGGATATAAGCTTTCAAAACAACAGTATCACCTTTCTCGTGGTAGTTAGAGTCATATTAAGCTTCCTGTGATGATGAGCATCACACCCCCAATTTTATATCTCTCTATTAACGCGATCGGTTCATTTTTGATCGAGCTTTATTTCCATGTCATCATCGATCCAGGGGAAAGGAATGCTGTGGCCTGCATCTCTATTCCGTTCAGATCTCTCAGCCTTCTCCGGTCTCTCGGTATATCCATATCTTTAACCTCCCACGTTCCAGAGAAAATGCATACCAAAGTGATTGCACAGGACGAAGAGGACCAGTATTACCGCTCCATTTTGCGGGAAGGGATCAAAACCGGCGTTTCTGGCCTCGCATTCGGCATTGCATTGGCAACAGGTCTACATCGTTTCTATTCCCCGTTCAGACAATTACCCCTCTACGTCAAGAGCACCACTTGCATCTACCCCGGAATGCTCACTATCAGCATTGGCGCAAACCGAGCATCTCATGCCTTTCAATCATACCTGCACCCTGAACTGAGGAGATACGAAGACGAGGCCGAACAGCAGGTCAAAAGAATTTATGCTGAAGAGTCTCCGGGACAGCGAGCAAAAGATTGGCTGTATGATCATCGATTTCAAGTTCTTGGAGGAACATGGGCTATCACGATGGCGGTCGCTCTCACGAATATGAGACGGGACCATTCAACCAGGGGCGCCAGGAAACTTGTCCAGGCTCGAGTTGTTGCACAGGCGTCGACGCTGGCTGCTCTTTTACTAACAGCGGTCCTCGAAGCTAAAGATAGGAAAGAAGGCAGAGGGAAATACCAGAAGGTGATCGTAGTCAACCGTCGCAAAGAGTAACACAGTCAGGTCTCGAAGACATATCGAGTCGCCCCTCGCGCGCTGGAACAAACCCATGGAACTGGGAGGCTAGTCTTGACTGCCAGGCATCTGGTTTTATCGCGGTGGCTGGAAAATGCCAGATACTAAAGAGCCCTTTATATTCACGGCAGACGTGGGCCAGCAACTTGTAGTTATGCATCAACAGTATCAGTCTCAATTCATTGTGTACAAATGAGGGAAACCATCAGGGCTTGGGTAAGCGAATATTCAACAAGTATATTACATGGTCCTGAAAAAAAAAATGAAAAAAAAAAAAAAAAAAACTTCTCTTTTCCCAACTTTCGCATAGTCAACTCCGTCTCGTCAATGATGGCTACCGCAATGATGGCATACGCGGCGTGGCCAATTCGCCCCACAACCCCATCCACATCCCGGTGCAGGATACGGGGCCCTACAAGCTGGCCAACCATGGTATCCCTGCCCGCAGCCAGGGCAGTGACTCACAAGCCAGGGGCACCCAAGGGGCGGTAGCCCTATGCCGATGGGAGCAGCCGATGAGGGAGCGCCGACCCTTGCAGTCGGAACGTTGTCTCCCGGAGCCGAAAGAGGGTTCTGCCACCACCAGCACGGGGCAGGCGACCACCGTTGCCACGGATCGAGACGGACTTCATTCTGTGCCGTGTCACCCGGGAGTTCTTTCTGCTGGGAAGTCGTGTCTTCGCTTTTCTGAATATTCGGCTCGGTGTTCGGCATTCTTCAGGGTGCAGTTCTCTAGCTGGATATGTGCTTCCGTCTTGCGGCGATTTGAAGTTATGGGCGGGCAAGGTACGCGAGAGCTTGACGTTTGTCTTTTATATCTGGGCTCGGCATTCTCCACCTGGGGCGGGACGTTGGGCTGGTTTATGTGGATGGCTGTGTGGAAAAAGACGCCTGACCCCATGTATCGTTCCGTCGCAACAGAGACGAAGCCGCTAAATTAGCTAAAGTCAATAATGATCTGATGCTGCAGTGGAAAGATGGAAGACCGCCCTGCGAAACACCTAACTAATCACATTCTAATTGCGTATATCTCGGGTCTTTCCGGATTGTGCAGTGTTATTGGCTGCCTCTACCCCGCACTGAAGTCTAGCCTCGACCAATCACATAAGTGATTTAATAGCTACACTCGCACTAACATCTTAGACGCCTGTCTCAATCGTGATTGACCAAGTCAGTTGCGAAAAATGACTCGCATACGACATTGTGACTAGATTCACAAAGCCTCAAACTAAGAAGTACAGTCACAAAGCTTGGAGACGAACACTGCTTACGTCTTTGCTTAGCTGCTTGTCACAACATAGCATTCCGGTCAGTACGAACACGAGATACGGTCGAATCAGGTCCATCAACCCATTGCATTGATGAAGGGGAAAAAAGCTTTATGCACGGCATGTGCTCCACTTCGATGCTAGGTAAGCTGTGGAAACTACAACATCTTCCCACTCATGACTTAAGAAAAATGTAATCGAGTTGTGTAGAGATGGTGTTAATAGATATGTACTGGCAGCTTGTGCCACATCGTATACGGATAATTTTTCCATTAATTGGTGTGTGTGTTGTTCATGTGTGTATCCGCCCACTCCCCTCCGTCTACCTCCATCTCTGCATCCAAGTGGGTTCATACAGTGGTGTGAGATAAGTTTGATGATCTTTGAAGGTACCGAAAGAGTCCGGTCTAGCCGTGTGTATAACGTTCATGACTTGTTAGTTAAGCCACTAGTCACACGAGATCCAACCTTGGTTTCGACGGGCTATTATTATTAAGCTCCTCAAACCCTTCTTTTCCCCCCCTCTTTTTTTATGTTACGAACCCTGATTCTCTGATGTGTCTCATTGAATGTGTATATATTCGAGGTTGAGTTGCTTCCCCGCTCCAAGTCCCATATACATCTTTATGCTGGGTCCCACTGGTGTATCACTGCTATAGCGATCGCACGCCCCATTATGTAAAATACACAACGTGACATTCTTCCATTTCAGTTCTCAATATTCTCTTACATATCCACCCATCCGTCCATCCATCCACTCCTGTCCCAGATGATGGGTTCTCTCCCTAGCTTACATACAACCCATCACCCAATCCATTCACAGCCCTTCGCCTGGATGATATGTCGCCTCAGCCTGTTTCGCATATAATAGGCACAAAAGCTACAATGGGGACAGGTAGCCCGACTTCCCCTCTTGTCGAGGACCATAAATCAACCCTCTCGCGAAAGAGTATATCATCAAGTACCAAGTCGGTCAAGCCTATGCAGCGCCCCTCCAAGCGAGCCAGCTCAAGCGCTGCCACAATTCACCGCCACGACCATATCCCACATAAAACTGGCATGGACGGTCGGAATAAGCGTGTGTGGAAGGCTTGTGAACGATGTCGAATGAAGAAGACTAAGGCATGTTTTCTGGTACTTACCTTCTCAACCCCCTACCTTTATTAACACGGAGTTAAGTGTGACGGTGAGTTCCCATGCAGGCGATGCAAGGACGACAGCCTAGTTTGCACCGCTGGTGTACGAAAGAAGACGAAAAACAAGCAGGTGCCTAGCAGGTACGTATGCAAAAGTTCATAGTGTTCCCCATTTTACTTATATGCTACAGTTACGCCGAGGTTCTCGAGAACACACAATACGCTCTCATTACTACCGTCCATGAGCTTTACTCCATGGTCCGAAATAACCAATCCTGGGACTTGGGTGAGCCCGAACTCGATGACCGCGGCCAACCCGTGATCCACAACATCGTCCAGAAGCTCGGCTGCATCCGCCTGAACAAAGATGTCGACCTTCCCGTGCACTCAGTATTCCCTAAGGATGAAGCCCGAACAGCTAAGCTAGTGCGAGAGCACAACGATCGACGAAAGAAATACAAACCTCAAACGGAGATTATCAAGGACGCGAATTCTTCCGCGTGCAACCGAACCGAGGGAGCGTCATCATCGGAGCTCAATCACTCCGACATTGAGCACGATTACCGAAAGGCCGGCGTTTGTAACACTGATGCCTTGACCCTCTTACCACAGGGCTTCACAAGCAGCGTCGATTGCGATTTTGCTCCTCAACCACCCGTGATTGGCGCTTCGACTCTATTCCCCTCGCGAGCCCCCGCGATGAGCAACTTCCCCGCTTGGTCTATCGCCCAGCCCCAGCATAGCGACCTCACCATACAATTCTTACAACGACGAAACGACATGATGACGAACATGGATCTGTTGAATCAGGGTCATGGGAATCAGAATTCGGCACCATGAAGCCTCAAGCCCTCTCATGTCCCAATTCAGAAGTGATGCTAGGCGTGGGTGAGCCCATGATATATTCTGGCTACGGCGACGAATCTATGCGGTCATGAACCCTAACGACTCTCGACTCTGTAGTATTATCCGTTGGCTCATGCGGGGCAAGCCCGGGGAGCCAACTAAGCTAGCTTAGTCGGCCCCTAACGTGTGCGACATCCACGGGGCCCGAATTTTGGTGATTTGTGGTATTTTTGATCTTCAGGCCCTTGTGAGATGTCTACGCACGTGGATCCAAGACAGAATTAGTAAGTTGAGGCTTCTCGTAATGACGGTTTGACTATTAACTATCTGTGAGCTAGGGAGGTGACCAGGCTGGTGAATCTATCTACCAATGTAGATGAAATGTAGATGTAGATAGTTGTAAATCTATATCTATCCATCTACCGAATGACATGCGGGTCATCTAGCGATCTGCCGGGAGGTCCGGTACTTAGACGACGTGTTGATAGATGCCAAGGCCGCTGGTAAGATTAGGGGAGGTAGTTGTACTTTCCGGTATTAATGGCATCCTCCTGTACAGAAGTATCGGTACTCCCACAATCCCTTCCCCAACCGTCCCCTTACTACCATTCCCCGCCACTTAAAGCATAGCACAAAAAATCACCGCTCCATACAAATCCTACCATTTTATTTGCACCGTATTTTAGCATAATGAAGCCATTCGCGAAAGAAAAAACTGTATTGTATTACAGGAGGGACCGGTCCGGCAAGCGGCCCGCCAAAGGAAGCCTGGAGGAACTGTGCTAGCGTGATGAAGCTGGTGAAGAAGGGCTGCTTGTAGGTATTATCAGTAAGATGGTGGATTTTGTTGAATAGGTGCTGGGGCCTCACGTGCAAGCAGGGATACTTTAAGATTACAGCCGAAATGGTAAAACCTCTAAGGGGCAGATTTCAACAAAACACAACATGAATACACACCAATTCACATCAATGAACCGAATACACGTAATGTCCAACAGATTTAAGGTGTTACGATGACCTGGGTCGAGACCAGGCGGTCACCCGTGGCAGAACCCTGGGCCCCATTTTTAACGGGAACTGTCAAAGCTGTTGCGCGCGACTTCAGCGGATCGGAGCACCACTCCAACGGATCACCAGTGATTCATGGGAATCATCAGCGATTCCTATGGCACCCCCTCCAATCCAGTCGAGAACCATAGATATATATACACTCATTTTCACTCTTCAGTAGTAAGTCCAGTGTAACGCACTTAGTATATAAGACATTCATTTAGCACTTTCCTAGATAGATAGTGTGACAGCTATCAATGTACAATTTTACTATTACTACATCATGACTTATAATGCTTAATATAACGTCATAACCCATTAGATTATACACTCCTAAGTCTGGGACCTACTGTAGATATAGGTTAGACCCGACCATCACAGAAAGGTTATGTTTTTAGTCAATACCGGCAATCTAGCCATATAACTGTGCCCTCCTTTTTCTTGCTGTGGTTCTCTTGCTTCGTATTGGCTCAGGAGTGCTTCGTTGCTTCCTCTTACGTGTGGGAGTAGGGGAAGTAGGATCGAGTTGGTCATCCAACATTTGCTTTGTGTCTGAACCATCTTCCGTACAATCGCTATCTGAATCGCCAGTTAGCTCAAGGAAGAGGTTTAGAAGGGACAAGCCATACCCGAACTCTGGAATTGGAAGCACTGGATTAACGTCAATTGTGGTTGGAGTCAGTGGTGTATGCTTTTCTCTAGGGCAGGCTGGTGGTTTGGTCGCCTCGCAATCTGACTGCTTTGATGGCAGTGTCGGGGAAGCAGCTTTCCTTTGCGGAGACTGCTTTTGACCGCGGATTGGAGACGAGAATGGGTTTCTGCTTGCAACGCCCCCAGGGCCAGCTGGTCGTGGTGGCGTAGGCGACTCATTGACAGGATTCGACGATGTGGGCATGTATGTATTATGTGTAGACAGGGTACTCTGTCGAACGAATTCCCAATCGTCGGGGAGAATTACTAAGATCCGGACGGTGGAATCGACGACTTGAGGGCCTTGGATAAGGTCGCGGTTAAGGACCCCCAAGACGCGACCGCTGCATACAATCCACGACCCTTTAGGAAAGGGGTTCACAGCTTGTCGCATCCACCCGAGTAGAGAATGCCATGGTTGTTGCTCTACGGGGAAGAGGAGGAGGACGTGGCATACGTGTACGCCTTTGTGAGGAGGGCGGTCGTTTTCTGGCACTAAGTAAGAACCTAGCTTTATGAACACCGAAGTCTTGCTCAGTGGCTCTGGCCAGACATCCTCCTTGATATGGAAGGTATCTAGATCGACAGGGCCGGCAAGGGATATATGTGCTGAAGAGTTTGGCCAGGGGGCACTTTCATCGCTACCATCGAGGAGTCGAGGGACAATACTGTGGGGTTGTAAGCATCGATAACTGGTATGAATACGACGTGAGAGGACGTACGGAGTCAAGCCGCCATCACGCGGTAGTGCCAGCGCAACCTGCACAGATTCAGTTTCTTCTGTCTCCCATCCATCCAAACTTACGCCATGGAAGGTAAGTTTGTTTGGAAAAATTCGGGCGACTATAGTGAACCATTTCCCCTCCCAGTCCTCCTCCAAGGTCGCTGTTCTTGCTCCGGCGTTAAACATGGAGAGTAGCAAAGGAAGTCCTGAGATCTCGCCATCTTCAGGACTGAGGAGGCACGGATAGAGGTCGAGAATGAATGCAGGCTGAATAAAAGGCAGGAAGGTCCCAGCCTTGAAGTTCCCTGCATTCGTATAGCGTGAGCCAGCTGGGAGGATTTCGCACTGGGCTAGGTCGGAATGGTAGGTGATGATGAGATCCGCACCGATCGCTCCCTGCCCACGCTTATTTGGCAATGGAGGTATCGGGCAAATGACAGAGGCCGAGGAAGTCGTCATATTAGTGGCAATAGAATTATATGCAGTATCATAAGTGAAATAAGTTTAGGAGAGATAAGGGCAAAGGAGATGAGGGTGTTAAGTCCCCCTCTTTGAAAAATGGTGGCTTGCTATGTAGATATATACTGATTTTAGTAATGCTCTGACCCTGACGTCAATGTAGCATACTGCTACACTAAGCTAGGTTCTGAAGTATAGCCCGTACGGTATATTGCCACAAAGTATCAGTTGACAGACTTAGTAGTGTGTTGCACCTGAAAGCTAGGATATCCTGGGTTGTAAAGAGGGGTTAATGAGGGGGTAATAATCTGAGGCATCGGCAGAAGTGATAAAGTTTGAGGGAGATCTCGGCAGAAACAACAGATAGCTGTAAATGTGATAACAGTGATTGGAGCTTGTAACCCTACGTAAGATGGGTTTGGAAAGGGGATCCATGCTATGGGTCTGTCGCTCTGCTCTTCTAGGCCTCCTCGCATGCTTCTCCTATCCAGAGAAAGAGTCAGTTTTAAGAAACCTATAGAGTCACCAACAAAGGGCTTACCAACGTCATATATCGCTATACGGCAATATTTGAATAGGAACCTCGATAAGTACTTCAGCATGGCTGAATCACATGATTATTCTTCTTTCCTACCCACTCCACCACAGACACAACTGCCTAGTCAGCAGCAGCAGACGAGAACAGGACCTCAAAGTGACGAGAGTCGGGCCATACGGGAAGCAGCGCGGCAGCGGCTGCAAGAGCAAAGGCGACGCGAGCGGGAGGCGATAAGATATCAGCAGCAGACAGTGAGGTGGGTGCAGGAGGAAGAGCGCCGCCGCCAACGAGTGGAGAAACGAGCGGAGATAATTCGGCAGCGGGAAGAAGAACGCCGCCGCCAACAAGAGGAGAGGATACGACAGCAGGAACTAGAAAGAGAACGCCACCCACAAGCTGAAGAGAGAAGACAGTGGCTGGAGAGACACCGTCGGCGTCAAGAGGAGGAGGCTCGACGTCGAGAGGAGCTGGCGTCGCGCACGAGAAAGCGCCGTCGACGAGCTAGGGAGGCGAGACAGGAGCTGGATTTACCAAACCCGGAGTATGAATCCTTCTTGGGGCACCCGAGGTCTCTTAAGCGCGCGAAGACTGATAATAACCAAAGACGTCGTCAGCCACGGCAAGATGGACCTTCGGGTACCATACCGGCCCAACAGGCAGCTCCTCCTGACCTGATGTCCATGGAGATGATTATGCGGCACAAAGAAGCGCTACGCAGGCTGATGCAACCAGTAGAGCAATCCTTCCAAGAGAAGCAAGCGGCCTCGAATCGCCGTGACTGGTGCAACCCTGTGCCTGCAAATCGTAAGATCGACACAGTCCAGTCCTTTCTGAAAGCCTTCCACGATGAAGGCAGCATGGAGATAGCAGTATGCTCGGTTTGCTATCTACAGAAGAAGCCACGGGACCTAGATCATGTCGACTGGGAAAGGGCGTTGCCTGACGAGATTCGTTCAGCGATGACCAACTTACTGGCGTGTAAGAGATGCTTCCCGGAGGGAGATGGCGAGACTGTAGTGCCGATATGCTTTTCCTGTCGAGCGGCTTTCGACCGAGGCAGAGTCCCGGAGGCATGCATGGGGAGCACGATGCTCATCGGCTGCGAGCATCGGTATCCAAAGGAGCTGAAAGACCTTACCCCTCTCGAGGAGAAGCTGATCTCTTTCAATGTGGCATATGGGTTCATCACTAAGTTTAACATCCAACGTGGCCAGCTAACCGGCCCGACATATCGGAAGCACGTCGCGGGTCACATCACGGTGTTCCCCAACGACGTGGAGTCTTTGGCTGCCACAATCCTGCCGCACCCACTTGTGTCGACACTGGAGCAGGTGCATGTGATTTGGACCGGCTTAGAGCGGCCCACGCCTCGAGATGTGAGTAAACTGCTCAGCGTTCGACCTGGTGCCATCCGCACAACGTTACAGTGGCTGCGAGCAAACAACCCTCTTTACGTCGACATTGTGATCAATGAAGAGGAGATGGAAAGTTGGGATTTTGAAGGCGGCAGCGATGTGCCAACACAGGCCTACCAACGCATGGTGAGGGAAGAAGAGACTGCAGAAGAGCTTATACGGACAGCACAGATCGTGCCTCCAACTGATCGAGGGCAGGACACTCCTGGTCAATCGTCATCGGTCGAGGACATTGCGATAGAGCTGGCAGAAAAGTCTAAGTGTAACCCTGGACAATCTGAGCCTGCGCCGCATGGCGTACAGCAACCCCCTAGCTTGGAGGAGGCGACGGCCGAGGAAACGTCAGAGCGGGCGTTTGAGCTGCGCTCCTCGGCGATGTTCCCGATCGACGAGCAGGCTGCCTTCGCAGAGCAGGACAAGCTAGATTTCATCAGTATAGCCCTGCAGGCAGAGCGCCAATTCGACGATAGGTACGAAGGTGTTGCAGGCGAGGCCCCGTCGATGCAGGTTCATGGCTCCTCAGGTCGTCCGTTCATCCGGGTATCACATGGTCGCGAGTTCGCGGACGGCTTTTCTCCAGACTATTTCCCAAAAACCTTCCCTACCTGCTTCCCTTATGGCCACGGCGGACCACGAGCGGCGGACCGGAACGAGGTGGGAGATCCAGCAAATCCCCTGATACGAGATATGACCCTGGAGTCTTGGGCCAAAGTCGTTCTGCAGCGGCACGGCGGGCATTGCGCCCAACACCCTGCCTTCTCCTTCCTTGTATTCAATATGATGGTCAGGTCTCGGAACCGGTGGATTGCCCAGGGCCGCCTGAAGCGGTCGGCGTTTCGGCGTGTCGAGGGAATACACCAGAGGCTGACGCCCGAGCGCTTGCGCGAAGCACAAAAGGAGATGTTTGAGATGGGAAAGACCACAGACAGGGACGTTATCGCACTTATGAAGGAACTCTCGCTCTACGGTAGCCGGCATCCTTTATCAAATGAGAGCCGCCTATCAATGCGGAAGAAGATATGGTCGATGATAGTGGCATTTAGCCTCACAGCCATCTGGTTTACCCTAAATCCCAATGATATCAACAACCCGGTGAAGCTGAAGCTCGCGGCGCATAGGGGACGGGATGATGAGGCCGCTAGAGCGTTGCTTCGTGCTCTAAGCACATCGCTGCAGGTGACAACCCTCTCGGTCCACGACCCTCTCAGCTCAACGCTCTTCTTCTTCCGCGAGATCTCTCTTTTTTTCGAGCATTACGTTCGCGTCGGGCGACCGTCTGTTTATGGGAACGTGAGCCATTATTATGCAACCGTAGAGACCAACGACCGCGGGGCTCTTCACCTACACGGCCTCCTATGGTTACATGGCAACCTGGCCCTATCGGATCTCGTCCGCCACATGGCCGATCCTGATGAGGGAGAATACCGGTCGAAGGTCAAGAGCTTCGTAGACGATATATTTACTGCGACCCTGAACGAGGCCTTGGCGAAGGAGGTGGTAGAGTGCGGCAAGAAGACTACTGTAGTCGAGCCTGAGCTGATACACGACGCGGAGTGGTTATCGAGGGCGTTTAAGCGTGAGGCCAACTTTATTGCATCTCGCTGCCAGGTCCACCACCATACTGCTACGTGTGTCAAGTACTCTATTAAGGAAGTTTTGAAGGCGGGCCTGGCAAAGTGTAGAACGCAGCTATGCCGTTTCCGGGCTCCTTGGAGACTTGTGCTGGAGACCGGCTTTACAGACGACGGCCTGCTCGAAGTGAAGAGAGATCATCATATGGTCAATCAGTATAACCAGAGCATGGCCATAGGGCTACGGCACAACCATGATGTATCAATGATTCTTACGCGAAAAAAAGGGCTGGCACTCATACACTACATCTGCAACTATACTACGAAGCTTAACGCTCCTATGTGGAAGCGGCTCGCCCTTGCCGCAGAGTTATTGGACCTGGCCCGGCAACAGCAAGGGGGACCAGGCAATCAAGGCACGACGTTGGCATCGACGTCGACGTCGACGATAGGAGATGAAACTAAATCGTTTTTACTACGCATCGCAAACCGGATTTTCACGAGCAGAGAGCTCTCACAGCCTGAGGTGCTTGGCTATCTGCTGGGCTTCGGGACCGACTTCACAAATGTTCCTGCTTGGACCTGGGTGCATATCAATTCCTTGTACTGGGCCTGTGCCAAACAGTGGCCGGGTTTAAAGGAAGCACTGTTGGCACTTGGTCGAGACCCGCAACCAGACAACATCTATTTTCAAACAGACGGCTTTAAGTTGCCCTATTTGGAAGCTTACAAACACCGGGGCCCAATTCTCCAAGAACTTTGCTTCTACGACTATATGTCCTTTGTGGTCTTGAAGAAGGAACGCTACCACTGGAGAGGTACGACACCCATTCCTTTTCCACCAACAGCAACAGTCTGTAAAGGCTGGGTCCAATGCCTTCGAACTCCAGGTAAAATGGCGGTGCCTGTGTTTGATGGTCGTCTTACGGACGAGTTCGACGAAGGTTCCAGGAACAGCTAAGCGACCGAGTTCGCTCCTACGTCCATAACATCACTCTATTGCGCGTTTCTGTAGAAGACGCTCGGGCCGACCGTAAGATTCAAGGTCTAGACCAGGACTTTGAAGAGATCGTGGATGCGCATGCCTTTGGCGATCAAAGGGAGGAGGAGGATGGCACCAGGGCAGATGAAGAGAACACTGATTCACAAGAGTATTACAACGCCTTTCTGGGCGTCCTAACCGCAGCCCGGAGGAGCGAGATTAAGGATATGCCCGTAAGTTCGGTGCTGAGATGCTTATATGAAGAGGCGAGGGCAATCGATATGGGAGAGGACGACAACACTGCCGCCCAGCGGGGCCGACAGTTCTACACGATGCTGCAAGACATTCAAGATGCGCCTTTCCGGGGCACGGGCCTCCTCAGCAGGGAGGAAATTGATGCGATATTGAAGTTACAGAAGAAAGAAGACACCAGCGTCACGGCAAATATCCAGGGTAGGGAGAGTAATGCGTCCTCCGCGCACGCTGATGGGCCCCATAGAAGGCCAGATGTCCCACGGCGGCCCGCTCAGACGGAAGAAACACTGGCGAACGGAGTTGGTCCGGCGGGCCAGATGCGTCTCGAAGTCGGCCCTTATATGTCACATGTCGACGTCGCTGTAAGTCTGGCGAGGGGGTGGACCTTGAACAAGCTCCAGTCGATGGCGGTGTTGCTACCGGCAGTCTTCCTCGACGAGCGCGGCACTCAGCTCCAGGAAGAGGAGGGCAAGCAGCACCTCCAATACGTCGGCGGTGAAGGAGGCACGGGAAAGTCTCGCGTTATACACGCTATCAAGGACATGTTTCGGCTGAAAGACGGC
Source organism: Fusarium oxysporum f. sp. lycopersici 4287 (assembly GCF_000149955.1). Lineage (NCBI taxonomy): Eukaryota > Fungi > Ascomycota > Sordariomycetes > Hypocreales > Nectriaceae > Fusarium > Fusarium oxysporum. The sequence continues at coordinate 2,094,581 of NC_030988.1, read as the reverse complement.
CTTCACACGCTGCTCGTGACAGGCGCCAGCGGAAACGCAGCTGCACTCATTGGCGGAGTGACCCTCCATTCGGCGTGCAACATTGGATTTGAAGACAAGACAGAGATTACGAGGAATATATCGGAAGAAGAAAAGCTACGTTGGAAGAGTAAGACCATGTTGATCGTCGACGAGATCAGCCAGGTAGGCGGCCTCACGCTAGCATCTGTAGACAGCCGCTTGAGGCTGTATAGAGATGACGCGCATCGCCCTTTTGGTGGGATCCCAATCGTCATCTTCTTTGGCGACTTCTTCCAGTTTGACCCGGTCAGACAGACCAGCCTCCTCCTATCAGAGCCCAGAGAGCACAGCAAACAGAGACCGGAGAGCTTGGCAAAGCATGTAGCAGCACATAAACTGTTCCTCCAGTTTACAACGGTCGTCATGCTTCGCGAACAGGTCCGCACTGCTGGTTGTGCAAGATTGCGTGGCTTCCTCCGGCGCCTGCGTAATGGACAGCAGACCGAGCTGGACTTCCAACGGCTATATCGTCGCCTCTATAACCAAGCGTCTCAGCCCTCTTTCGCCGATGGACTGAGGGCGGTTACACCTCTGAACCAAGATAGGTGGGACCTGAACATGGCAGCCATCGTGCAGTGGGCTCGCGCCCAGAGCAAGCATATCTCGATCTTCGTGGCAAAGCACGACACTAAAGCAGGAAAGCGGTTGCGTGTAGAAGAGCTATGCGACGTGCTCCGCTATGGAGACGACTCACAGCTCCCAACCCCTGGGTTGTTCTTCTATGCGCAAGGAATGCCGGTAGTAGTGACCCGGAACCAGCTTACTGGGCTGAAGCTGGTCAATGGGGCGCCCTTCAAGGCAGTTGACATCTTTCCCGACCTCGCCTGCGGCACCATTGCCCTCGCCAGCGATGTGACGCTCCACCTGGGCCCCCCCGCAGCTGTTCTCCTCCAGTCGGACGATATCGCGGACCTTGCGGTACCCGGACTCCCGAAAGGTACGCTCCTCATCAAGAGCAAGACAGTAGTTATCCCCGATTCTATGCGGGGGAAGAATTCCAGGTCAAGGAGCAAGCCAGGCTTTCAGTTGGTCACTCATAGAACAGGACCCCTATGTACCCCCGCCTTCGCTATGACAGACCAGAAAAGCCAGGGTAAGCAGTTCTCAGAGGTCCTTCTTAATCTCAAAGGCGTTTATGGTAGCAGCTCAGAGACAAGACCTAGTTTTATGAGCCTATACGTGCAGCTCTCGAGGGCGGAGAGGTGGGAGGGGCTGTATCTCTTCCGGAGACCAGCGCGAGGCGATTTTATCGAACCGAAGAACGTATTGGGCAGACAAATGAGGGACGGCGTTTACAAGCTGGAGAGGCTGGGGGGCGAGACAAGACTGCGCTTCGAGCATGACTATAGACATGAGAGCTGGTTTCGGGATTGGGATGCTATAGCAGAGTCTACTTCAGTAACCGAAGTCGACGAGGAAGACGATACTTCTCTCTGGTGTGAATCTGAGGATGATGAGTCCGAGTCGTAGTATATATCAGTATATATCTTGGTATTTGCATTTATAAGCTATAAGGTGGCTATCTACATAATAGGATTTTGTCAAGTTCTAGTAAATATTGTATAATTTTCTCACTATTAATGTAACCTCATTGATGCCCTAGACTGCTAAAGTATCATGCTAATAATATGAATTTCGCAGCATTGCAAAGAGCTGTAATTTAAGCTGTTAGACCGCCCGGTCCCCGGTCACATGTTGACACCTTGCTGCGTGACTGGGTATCTACGACGATATCAGTGACTCGACGTTTAAGAGTAAATGAATTAATTAACTGGCGACTTTAGCCGCGTTCTTTTAAATATTGATAAAATAAAAAGGTTGCAGGTTATATTGAAAGGTCTAAGTTATATATATCTGAGAGGAGCGCAGTTCCTTAAATAATATCCTCATCCCAGCCACCAGCAGACTCAACAGATATTCTATCATCCTATTGAAAGGCCAGGATGGCGGAGGTGACAGGAAACACGTGATACATCACAGTAAAAATTTACAGTAAAAATAAAGAACTGACACGGTAAAAATCAGTCTGTCTGACAGATGGCCTCTGTTGAAGAGGACGATGCCGATCTTCTTTAGCTAAAAATGGCTCCCCACAGCTAGGCCTCTTTAGGCCCTAGCCATTTAGCTACCCTTCACAGCACCAGTCCAATCCGCCCCACTTCAGTAGTCCTACATAATAAGGTTCATTAATCTGTCACTCTCTTCTAGTAACTCGCTAGTCTCTCGCTGTAACTTTATAGCGGTCTTTCTAGTTGGTTATTCAACTGCCGATTTATATTACTGAGTGAGCAAAGATGTAGGGTAGAGGATTGTGGGGGAACGATCATATAAATTTCATACCTTATAAATAGTCTCACTTTATGAATATTATGTAAATAGCTCAAGTCAGAGCTTTCCTTAGGAATCTCTTTCTCTCCTTATAAACAATCATTTTACTCAAGTCGCACTCGACCTCGTTCGTGCTCATGTACCGTCACAAGGATATCGATGATGTCAACTTCCTCCTAGCTCAACAGAACTGCTAGCTTGGCTTGAATAACTCGAGGAGTATAGTATTCATATATTTCCAAGTTACTTATTTCTGTTCATCCCTCATGCCCTTCTACGGGCCCAAGGGCTTAACCAGTTTCTATTTATTGACTCCTGCTTACCAAATATTATATTATATTCAAGATAGATTCATCAATATATAAACAAGTAACCTGTCCCGTTGCAAGCAGCGACTTATCTGCAGTCCGCACGAGCGAGAATCAAGGACATATCTGAAATACTTGGCGAAGAGGATCGAGCAATCAATATTAGATAGGGCGACAATGTCGCATGGCTGTTCAGCTTGCGTTCGCTGCTTTGCGTTATTTCAAGCCTCTTGTGGCTGTGTGGCTTGGACCCCATGAAGTTCAAGCTAGTGCAGTACAGTAAAAGCAAAGGCCACCCACTATGTGATACACCGTGTGATGGCCCAATACGGAAGGAAGAGTGGTCTGTGCTTTTGTAGGGTCTGGCCGAGCCCAGCCAGTAAGTCTTTTCTTCCGTCTCTCGACGAATCCTCCCAGGCGCAGCCACCTTGCGGTCCCTTAAGGAACTTTCGGAACTTACTTCGTAGTTCCTCCAGGCATTTTTTTACGTGGTGTCTTATCTTGGGCCATTTTTCTTCTGACCTTATGTGTATCATAGCGGTTTTAGGATATTGAAAATTTTGCATTTCTCGCTTTCTCATCCTTCGACTCTCGTAAAGTTAAGGACTCTCTACGTAGGTTACGCGCGTAAAATATCTCCAAAATGGGTCGCTATGTTTATACCAAAAAAAACATTATTGATGCTATATTCGATATGACTGAAGGTTCTCTATCACAACACCAGGCCTCCCATAAGTACGGTGTGCCTCGACCCAGGCATGTCAATAAATAAATCCAAATCAAATTGACCCTAGTTGGATTTGATTCGGATACGAACGACTGGATTTGAATTTAATTTGAATTCATATGGGCACATTTGGATTTATTTGGATCTATTTGATTTCATTTATTTGTTGACAAGCCTGATCTCACCTATTGAATTCGCAACCGAAACGGGAGACTGCGCGTGAATAGAGAGTATTCGATACTAGCAATCAAGATCATAACAGACTAACATAAAATAGCCTTATATTGATTGACATACCATGCTTCAGCTGCTGAGGATATGATTGCTAAACCCATACAGAGTCAAGCGAGAGTTGCATAGAAGAGAGTCAGGCGAGAAGCATGTGGAATCAGATTCACAGCCCCAAAGTATGGTCCACGTTCCATATCCAGTCGCATGAACCTAGTGGTAATATGTGACGGTTCCCCTACTTGTAGTAAATTTTCAGGTGGCCTGACTACGCAAGAAAGGCCTCAAAGTAAGGGTGGTTGCAGGCCTCAGGCCTCTACGCAGGTCTCTCAGCTGCTGGGTATCTTGTGAACAATATTGAACGGGACAAGTACATGCTTTCAGAGATGATCTGCTGCGGAAGACATGGCTTGCACCGAGAAGAACTCCAGACTTGCGTATTGTGATATGCTAAAGTGATATCCAAGGGTGTGCTCAACTCAACGTATTTCAATATGTTGAATGGATTGACGATCAACGTCAACTCAACGTCAATCAATATCGAATACGGATTACATAAACATCAATCCATTTTGAGTTATCATTGATTGAATGGATTGAAGGTGGTGGATTTAGGGTAGCTGGTATTAGGACATGATTCCTGAGGAGGTTTTGGCATCTTGAATAGGTTTAGTCCTTGCGATCCACCCTTCCTGTTACACTAACCTTAATATGATTTAGCCCATCACTTCGGGCTTTTTACCCTTTTGGATCAGTGCCGACGCGCTCCATGATCGCGTTCTTCCGCGACCGTGATCCAGCTGGACGCTGTGAACCAGAAGGAATGGAGTCTACATCGCCCTCCACGAACGACGTTGACGTGTTATCTTCCTCAACACTTGCAGTGAGTGGCTTCTTTAGCGCCACCAGCTCCCAGCCTGCAAGAGGAAACACCACATGAAGAAGTAGAACATCAGTACCTCTGGCGTTGCTTCCCGGATTACGTTTGGTCCCAACGCGTCCGAGATACGCCATCGTGGGTATGGGGTTTCGGGTATGATGTTGAGGATTCTTCTGGTGGCCGGCGGTGGGTCTGCAGGCGCTGCATCCAGAATAAGAATCCTAAACCCAGAAGCTTCGCGGAGATGGGAATCCAGAATGCGAACGCCCATTTATTCAAGGGCCATGGAATACGCGCTCCCCCTGACAAGACGAAATCAGCCGCTGAGAAAAAAGCCGAGAAATTAAAGGCCAAGGATCAGAGGTCCATCGCCGAAGTGATGAAGCTCGATACGCGACTCCCGCGCGAACAAGACATTGCGAACAGTCTGGTCAAGGGTTTCGACCGCAAGCATTTCCAGCGCCTCCTACTCGAATGGATCATCGAGGAAAACCACGCATTTAGCGTCTGTGAGCAAGGAAGACTACGCCAGATATTCGAATACCTTAACCCACTTGTCAAGATCACGGATGCCAATATTACCAGGACAACCATCCGCCGCAAAGTTCTCTCGGCCTACGAAATGCACAAGGATAAGGTCGTCGCAGCGCTGAAGCAGTCATGCGGCCTGATTCACGTCTCCTTTGACGGATGGAAGTTAGGCAACAGGCACAGCTTGTACGGGATTGCTTGTTTCTTTCGGGATGAGAATAGCCAGCCACGCAAGCTGGCGCTTGGTGTACCGGAATTGAGAACTCGCCATTTCGGACACAACATTGCGGCCGAAATACTGGACGTCCTTGACGCCTATGGTATCCAGGATAAGATTGGGTACTTCACACTGGACAACGCGGAAAGCAACGACAAGGCCATGGAGGTAATTGGTGGTGAGCTCGGGTTCGTCGGGTCGAGGAGGCGTGGGCGCTGCTTCGGCCATACGCTAAATCTCTCGGCCAAAGCACTGCTGTTTGGCCACAACGTCGAGGCTTTCGAAGAGCAGTTGTCAGGGGAAGCTGCTCTGTCTGAGGCAGAGCATACACTTTGGCGGCGCAAAGGACCTGTAGGAAAGCTGCACAACCTGGTGGTTGACGTCCGAAGGTCGGACCAACTTACTTATTTGCTGCGGAGTATACAACGCTCCGAATTCGATCTATCCTCGGACCCCAGGATTAGAGCGAGGCAGCCGGTCGATTTGATCATTGACAACGATACCCGGTGGCTTTCTCAACTATACATGATTAGACGCGCCATCATTCTTCGACCATTCATCGAACAACTGGTCTTGAAGCATCGTCAACAGTGGGAGCAGGACAACAGATCAAAGAGGACAGGGAATCTCAGAAAGTCTGCAAGGGAGCCCCGGATTTGCTTGGAGGAAAATCAGCTTACGGTCAATGACTGGGTAGTCCTGGAACACCTAGCTAAGCTTCTTGGATTCTACGAGGATGCCGTGAAGACTCTGGAAGGCGATGGCCAACAACGCAAGCGGAAAGGAGGGTGGGTTGGTTCGTACGGGAATGTATGGGAGGTTATCCAGGGATTCGAGTTCTTGTTAGAAGTACTCGAGGACTATAAGCAGCTTGCTTCTGAGATACCCGACGCGGAACACTTCCGAATCAATATTAATCTGGGTTGGGAAAAACTCAACAAGTACTACAGCAGGCTGGATGAGACACCAATCTATTACACGGCCTTAGCGCTGCACCCGGCTTTCCGGTGGGGGTATTTCGAGAATGAGTGGAAGGATAACACGAAATGGGTGATGAAGGTGAAGCAGATGGTCCGAGAAGTGTGGGAATCGGACTACCGTCACCTACAGGTGGTCCGGAGTCCTGTGGACGACGAACCAGTTGCGAAGCGGCAGCGAAAGTACTAGAACCCTTTTCAAGCGTACTGTGAGCGCACGCGGCCGGTTCTCGGATACGGTTTGGTGAAAGAGGAAGCGACTTTGTCTGACGACATCAATGAAGGTACTAACGAGCTCGAATTATGGCAGTCGTCATGGGAGGATGGAGATAACGATGTTAGAGATCCAATATCATACTGGCATGAGCGCAAACGTCGGTATCCTCGTCTTTCACGAATGGCGCTGGACTTCCTTACGATCCAGCCAATGTCAGCAGAGTGCGAGAGGATGTTTGCGGCGGCAGGGCGGATGGTGACGCCACTACGAAATCGGTTGGACGCGGACATTATAGGAATGTGTCAAGTGCTGCGATCGTGGTTACGGGCTGGGGTGATTGACGACCTGGACGTGTCACTACTTCCTACTGAGAATGGTAGTGGTGATAGAGCGGAAGAAGGATCCTAGGTAGAGGTGGGATGTGAAGAAAAGGGGATGGGAGAGTGGGAGTGAAATAGCTCGGCTTGGAGATTAACGACTTCAACCAGTGTCCATTCAACTCAATTTGACGGATAATTGATCAACGCCACTGGAGAGAGTGGTTGACCAGATCAACTCACCGCCACCGAGCCATTCAGTTGATTGAATTGAGTGGTGCACACCCTTGCGGCCCGGATCTATCCAGTCGGAGGAATGGATCCAATTACTCCTCATAATTATGTTTTTTATAACCCTTTTATCTTCTATGCCCTTCTTATCCTACAGGGGTATGTGGTCTCATATTAGTATAGATGCTCTATTGCACAAGCTAAGTATGAAAAAGACTTGAATTGAGCAATAATATCAGACAGAATCAGATCCGGATCCAAGAGGATTCTGAAAGCGACGTTTCAGTTAGGAGCATGAGATCTGAGATTAGTGATGTAGAACGGCTAGACCCAGTAGGTCCGCCGCGGACATACAAGCAAGTTGTTGAATGTTGGAGGGTTCACCCTCAACTTCAGGATTAAGGTTCAGGATTAAAGTTTGACGCCCTAAACTTAGATCGTAGGACTTTCATCTAGGACTTTCTAGGACTCAAGTCCTAGAAGGAACCAGTCAAAGATATAAGGTCTCAATAGTCCTTCGATTGCGACAGAAGCAAAAAAAAATAAAAAAATAAAAATATACACGATTCACCTTAATATCTGACACAAGTAATAACAGGGATAGAGATAGCTGACTCAGAGGAGCATTCTTCCTGTCCCCACGGGAATATTATTTGGTAAGCAATAAAGCTCAAGAGATAATTCTATTCTGAAACTGACCATTCTTGTTATATAGTGTTATATGCTTAGAAGCGATGGCGGATAGTGATATTGCCCATCGGTTGTCGTGCGGACATGTATTTCATTCGGGTTGCATTATCCATTGGTACCTGAGACAACATTATACCTGTCCATTGTGCGTATCATGCTACATACCAGCGGAGCGTGCTCATATCAGAACGGACAGCTGAAAAGCGCAACATGTCGCAACTTTCGTGTCGAGATGGATCTTACACAAGGCATTACACTGTGTCTGTCAGGCTCAGGTTGGATTGAGGACATAGTTTATATTTTATAGCGGTAGTTATATTGCTACTCGTCTTAGCTTTGTGGGTAGCTATATCTTATGTCATACCTTGCAGCCTTTCCTATTATTTATAGTTCTACGGGTATGTCAGTGAGTTCCGTAGGACTTATTACGTCTCTAGACTATTATTCAATGTAATGAGTCGCCCCGAATTCTCTTCATATATTAGAGTATAGGTACTGAACTAGTTTATCTCTGCTGTGTTTCTACTTCTACATAAAATGCTCTATATGCTTTTTGGAATTCCAACGGAGTTATAGATATAGCTACTCAAAAAGCCTTACCGGTGCGCAAACTTTCTTTCTGCCTTTTCTAACTTAATACGGTAATTACTGGTATCTACTAATAGTAATAGTTTAACTATTAGAAGTTACTATATATATGCTAGGCTTTAGGAAGGACCCTAATATCTCAATGCTTAAGTATTTACCAATTCATATTTCTTTTTCGTCAGGCGTAGATGCACGGTTTATTAACGGCGCAGACCTTGTTATCGGTAGCCTGCTGCTGCAGCGTCCTAGTTTTACCATTTTACTCTGCAATTAGGATGGTAAAATAAGATATAATAATGATAACACTTCTGGAGTGATTATGTTGAAATAGAGCGTTGATTATGCTAGACGAAATAAAGGTGAATCGGACCATACATTTGGCTCATCTGGCTATCTTACCTTTGTCG